>NW_009260410.1:1527407-1536626 GCF_000687185.1 Egretta garzetta
GATTTTGGGGAGAATACAGATAAATGGAAAAAATTGCTCAAAATTCTTAAGCTAACAAAGTGGTGAGTGCCTGGATTCAATCCTAGCAGACAGATCATACGCTGCACGTCAGAGTTGAGTTGTCTAGGAATTGAGGTAGAGCAATTTTTAAAAGCTTTTTTTTTTGGTAGTTCCAATGCAATAGTTCTTCTTTTCATGGCTTATTCATATCCTATATAAAATACCTGTGTGCTCCCTTGAGAAAAAAAGGAGGGCGGGGGGGTTGGGGGGGAATAGCCACATTTTTGGATATCCAGCCACTTGCTTGTCACTTGGGTTTCCTGTTGTGATGGGTTGACCCCGCACAAGCCTCTGGAAAGACTGAGGGATATAATGGACTGTTAAAGACCATGTTGAGAGCCGTGGGCAATGGGGCATGGAAACACTGGGATACAAATTTAGCAGAAGCCATCCCTATACACCACCCCCACCACCAAAACCTTGCCATGCAAACCCAGCATGCCTGTTTGTATCAGGGAAGGGCTGTAACTCGGAGGACCTGGCGCTGGGGAGCTGCTTCTGCTCTGAACTGCGAGCACAGTCCTGATGCACAGGGCGGGCAGGCCAGGCTGGGGTTCCGCTGGTCTTCATGGGTGTGGGAGGTGACAGAGGGCGTGAACTGACCTTCGAAACTGCACCCACACCCTGGGCAGATGCTGTGAAGATGCTCATGGGTGTCCTTTTCTGCCTGCCAGTGGGAGAAGAAGCAAAAGGAGAAGCAGCTCTCAGTTCACTGACAGACAATTTTATACATGCACTCTGTGTGTGTGTGGCTAAATAATATTTAGAGAAAGACACACTCACACATACACACATATTTTAATTGGGGGGAAAAAAATCCTATAAACATATGGGTTCTTCTTCCAAACTGTAAAAAAAATCATTTAATAGCTGCTATAGTAGAAATATTTCTATTAATGCTTCTACTTCTCTATACTTTACATGCTGCTGCTCCTATTTGTTGTTCATGTTTTAGTCATCCAGACATATGTATTTCCCATTTCAAACCTGTGTGAGTGAAAAATAAACATTTTAAGAGTAGTTTAAAATGTTTTTAAAATTATGAACATACTGTCTATTGCCTGAAGTTCATTGTTGCTTAGATAAAAGTATCCGCTCAATCTCTTCCCACTTACTTAGTAACCAATTATTTGCTGTAGACTAAACGGAAGAAATTTTGTTTCTATCCTGAACCTGTTAAACATGGAGGGATAAAATCTAGATTTGACAGTGAGCAAATGGCATCTTAAAATCATAAACGAGTCATTACAAAAAATCTCCACTTACAATATAAAGTGCAGTGATTAATTAAAGATGCGGTTTTAACTTATTTATAGCCATTAAAAAAACATACCGGCTTTAACACAAAGTAATACGAGCCAAGTCATCCAGGGGAGAGATGCTGGCAGCCTGAGACTTGGAGAGCAGGCGGTGTGACAAAGCCAACAGGCAACAGCAAAGGCAGGCCACCCTTGAAACCTTTGGAAAAATTCATGGAAGCAAGGATGGAAAGAGGTGGCTCTGGCACCCCTGCCAAGATCCCCTTCTTTTTGCTCCCATACAGACAGCTGAGGAGTGTGAAAGCCCTGTCTCACTGCGATGGCAGGAAACCTGTGTGCTCACTCCTTGGCTGCAGTGCAGACGGCGGGGAGCTTGCCAACCGGAGAGCGTGCTGCGGGTGAGTCAGCCCTACCTCAGTCAAAAAGATGATACAGGTGAGGGAGACAGCAGCAGTTCATGCACAGATTTCTGCGGGCTTTCCCCCTCCTTCCAAAATTTCTGGCTGCTGACGGCCAAATGCTGGTCTTGCTCGACGAGCGGGTGTGGTTCACTGGAGCCAGGGGGAATAAAGGTGGTGGGAGGCAAGGTGAGAATCAGGGACTGAGCTGGTGAGCTATGGCTGCTGCTCCCCTGGCTGGTTTGGCTGTGTGAAAGGCTGCCCTGCTGCTGAGCAGCTCGCCTCTGCCGGGGGGTCCTGCGCACGCACCAGGCACACGGCACTCCAGCCCCGCAACTGCCGCCTGTGCCTGCAGGGCAGCGTGTGGTCAAAGCAAGAGTCATCCCCTCTGTCCCGTGTTAGCATTGCAGGAGCTACAGCCAGTTCCTTCTAAGAGGAGTGGTGTAACTTACCCTTCAGAAGGGGTCTGGTCTTGATTTGAAGACCTCAGGAGCTGGAAAATCTACTGTTGCCCTCAGTAGTTTGTTTGAATGGTGGTTTCTGTGCCTGCTAAATCTGTACCATATTCTAATGGGAATTTGTCTGGCTTTCCCTTCCTGGTTTTGATTTTTGTTAGGTTTTTCTCTTCTGGGTGGAAGTCCCAGGTACTGAAGGACATTTTTTTCCCCTCTAAAGTAGCTGTTCTGATCAAATTAATTTTCTTGAATTGAGGCCTTAGTGTTCAACTGAGGCTGGTTGTGGCTATTTCAAGGAAAAAATCTGCTTGGGCTAGCGAGAGTTTCCTCTTGTACTCCTTTTGAGAGTGCATCAAGATAATGATAGGAAGAGAAGCTTTTTAATGAAAAGGCTATTTGCTGCTTGTGAACCTTGAATGTTCACAGGTACTACCTGTCACTGTTTAAGCTACATAGTTTTATTATGCATACATGCTACAGAATTGTAGCTTTTCATCTCATTAACCATGAGAAACGACATACCTTGGCATGGGCTGAAGATCTCCAATGAAATGTTCTCAGGAAAGAGACGCTATTTTTGTGACCAATCTCAATCGACAGTGTAATTTGCAACAGCAGAAATACAGGTAGTGTTCACTAGCAAATTATTACCAGATGAGGTACGGGAGAGGCACAGGGTGGGTTAAGCGTTCCTCCCAAGACCAAGAGAACTGTAGGGCTGCTCTAAGAGCAGGGATTGTAGGACCAGCATGAATAGCAAAGTACCTGGGTCAGCACAGACAGGGCTCCTGCAGCCTGAGAGATGGGTCAGGTGCCTTCGGATAAAAATCAGAGCCCTACTGAAGTAAAACAGATGTTTTTGCTCCGTAAGATAGCTCAGAGATCCAGCCCAGGAAAGATATTGGTAAGTGAAGATCAGAGAAGATAATTTCTCTTTTGTCTCATGCAGTGTTTTCACACAGAATGGGATTCTGTAGTTCTGGGGCAACATTTGAAAGTGCTTCATGTCTCTGGCACTGCCAGGGCCTGGCGTGCATCCCCCTTCTAGGATTTTACCTGGCTGGGACCCAGGTCAGCGCCTTTGCTGGCAAGAGCTGTGGTGAAGCGAGCAATAGCCAGGGAGCATGAGGCAGATCTGAGCTACCAAAGTGAGATCAAGGATGAGTGCGCCCTGTGGAGGACCGCGGCGGGTGGCTCTGAGAGCCCCATGCTGCAGGCATGGGGAGGTTTCCAGACCTGTTCCCATTACAGCACCAGACTAAATGTGCCACTGGCCAGCATGTCCTCTCTGAGTGACTCTGGGCACAACTTTCTGAGGGACTGACTTCCTTCAGATGGAAAGTGCCAGCCAAACACAAAGTAAGAGCACATGCATGGACCACAACCTTTCTGAGACAAGAAGAGCTGCAGAAATACAATATCCCCTGTACGGACCCCTTCAGAGGAAGATGCCAGTCTCAGCCTTGTTGAGGTGTTGACAGCAGGCCTGTGCCTGCCTGTTTCTTTACCCATGCGCTGCAGGTCTGTAAAGCTCATGTTTGAATGGATGTGCTTCATGCCATGGTAGGACGGTGAAATACAAAGTTAAATGCTGGCATTACCCTACAAGGGCAACCACTCGCGGAAAAGCTATTTTCTGTTGCAGTTCTTCTCATCTGATTCATATTGTGCTTCTCTGTGCACTGCAGAGCTATTAAGGTAGCCTAACACAGTGTTGGAGGTAATGTTGTGCTGTCCTCTCAGACACCCAAGACTCAGTTGAGCCATTTTGTCCATAGTTGCACAGAGACAGCAGCTACTCCGTCACACTTTATTACTGTGCTTTTCTTTTCTAAGGGTGGAAGTGTGAGAAAGAGGTTGCTGGAGGGACACTATTCAAGGTTGCACAAGCCAGAGTGATGCTGAGAGCAACAGGGCTGCTTTGTCACTGCCTTGGGACATGCACTCCTGGGTTGAAATTATTGAGTAAGCTGAGTGTGAGCGGCAATGCCTGAGATGCAGCAACCACCACAATGTCCCCAAACACCTTCCTTACAAATAAATTTGAGAGGTGACCTCTCCATGTCCCAGGTCTGATCAAATCAGTAGGAGCACGTGTTCTTGGCTTCGAGAGGAGAGGGACCAGCTCCTTCTTGCCTTAACAGACTGGCCCTTGCTCACACAGCCTTGGTCCAGCTCTACCATGGGCTACACTCATCACAGTCTCAGCTATTTATGACCAGAGGTGACAAGAAGAAACATTTGGCATGTGCCACACCTCAGGGGAGGACAAGACACAGCAGATTGGTCTCACCGATGTGAAGGGGACTCTTGCAAAGGAAGTGGAGTAGGATGTGACCCGCAAATGCTGTCCTTCACCACAGGGTCCAGCCATTGGTTTCACAAACCGACCAAGTCTCCTCTGTTTGTATTTAAAGGCTATTTTTCTCCTCTATTTGTACTTAAATGCTATTGCAGAATATCATTCCCTTAATGGATCTGTTTTCACAAGCCATTTAGCATCATTTGTTCTGTGTCAACATTGTCCTTTCATTTAGTTTCCCCCACCCAGCGTCCCCTCCTGACCTCTGGCCACCCATCACCCAATATATTCATAGACAGCAACTGCACCTCCTGCAAGCCGCGTCACTGCCCCAAGCCAGCTCAGCCCTGTCCCATCGCGGACATCTCTGGCTGGCTGGTACTGAAATGACAAGCAAGCCTGTTGTTTCCAGTCCTTGCCTGTCCAGTGCAGGGCTGCAGGCCCTGGCCCTGAACTGTGCCATCTCACTCCTGCCACCACAGGCCTCAGCCGTCCAGCGGCTCCTCATGCTTCAGTGGGTCCACCCCGCTCTGGAGCCACTGGGGCTGCCCACATGCTCCTGCTCTTGCACCGAAGTCACTTAAGGACAACATAAGGCCGTCCAGAGCCTGGAGTGCCAGAAAGGTGGAAGCTGCCTTCAGCCCAATGGTCTGACAATCCCAAGCTGGCCTGTGGGTGCCTGTGTTCCCTCACACCACCCTCCCCGGCAGCTGCTGCCCCTGTGCTGCTGAGATAGACTGCAGGCACAGCCAATCGGGAGCAGTGCTGCTGGTGCCCCAGCCAATGGGATGCGGAAAGAGCCAGCATGGGTGGGGCAAGCTTGCTGCTGAGGTGTTGTGGTGGTCTCTGTGGCGGCCATTTTAGCACCCCTGGTGGCCATCTTAGTTGTGTCAATCAGCCATGGAGGCCACATTGCTGGGACCACCCAGCCCCACTGCTACCAGGGCCCTCCCTGCCATGGGAGGGGGTGCCTGGGGCAGGCATGGGTCCACTCTGCCCACGTTTTCTGCCTGCGGAGCTGGGGGTCCCCCAGCATGAGGCCGCAGTGGTGCAGGCGCAGCCCTGTCCCACCAAGCGCCCTGACGGGCTCTGGCAGTGTGCTTCAAAGGCAAAGCTCATCCCTAGAAGAAAGAGAAGTGCTTGCAGCTGCCCCAGTAATGAATGGCTGGGACACAATCCAGTGCAAAGGCAAGCCCATACTCCAGCTCTTAGAAAACTTCCTTGGCACACAAGGGAGAAAACAAAAATGCCCCGTGCAAGTGAGATAATGGAAGACCACAACAAATAGCTACCAGCAAGAAAAGCACATGTATTATTCACAACTGGCTTGGAAGGTAGCTGGAGTCATTAACTTTTCTCTAAATGCACAGAGATGACAAAACATGGATTGTGAGTGTATAGGACACAAACCATAGAATCATAGAATCAATAAGGTTGGAAAATACCTTCAAGATCATCAAGTCCAACTGTCAACCCACCACCACCATGACTACTAAACCATGTCCTGAAGTACCATGTCTACACGTTTTTTGAAAACCTCCAGGGATGGGGACTCAACCACTTCCCTGGGCAGCCTGTTCGAATGCCTGATCACTCTTTCAGTAAAGAAATTTTTCCTAATATCCAATCCAAACCTCCCCTGACACAATTTGAGGCCATTCCCTCTCATCCTATTGCCTGCTACTTGGGAGAAGAGACCAACACCCACCTGGCTACAGCCTCCTTTCAGGCAGTTGTAGAGGGCGATAAGGCCTCCCCTCAGCCTCCTCTTCTCCAGACTAAACAACCCCAGTTCCCTCAGCTGCTCCTCATAAGACTTGTGCTCCAGACCCCTCACCAGCTTTGTTGCTCTCCTCTGGACGTGTTCCAGCAACGCAATGTCTTTCTTGTAGTGAGGGGCCCAAAACTGAACACAGTATTCAAGGTGCGGCCTCACCAGCGCAGAGTAAAGGGGCATGATTGCTTCGCTACTCCTGCTGGCCACACTATTCCTGATACAAGCCAGGATGCTGTTGGCCTTCTTGGCCACCAGGGCATACTGCTGGCTCTAGTTTAGCTGGCTGGCAACCAGTACCCCCAGATACCTCTCTGCCGCGCAGCTTTCCAGGCACTCCTCCTCAAGCCTGTAGCGTTGCATGGGGTTGTTGTGACCAAAATGCAGGACGCAGCACCGGGTCTGTAGAACCGAACTGTAGAACCTTCCTACCTTCGAGCAGATCAACACTTCCACCCAGCTTAGGGTCATCTGAAAACTTGCTGAGGGTGCATTCAATCCCCTCGTCCAGGTTGTTGATAAAGATGTTAAACAGAACTGGCCTCAATACTGAGCCCTGGGGAACACCACTTGTGACCGGCTGCCAACTGGATTTAACTCCATTCACAACCACCCTTTGGGCTCGGCCATCCAGCCAGTTTTCTACCCAGTGAGGAGTACACCTGTCTAAGCCATGAGCCTCCACCTTCTCTAGAAGAATGCTGTGGGAGACAGTGTTGAAGGCTTTGCTGAAGTCCAGGTAGACAACATCCACAGCCTTTCCCTCATCCACTAGGTAGGTCACCTGGTCATAGAAGGAGATCAGGTTGGTCAAGTAGGACCTGCCTTTCATGAACGCATGCTTGCTGAGCCTGATGCCCTGGTTGTCCTGCACATGCCTGGTGAGTGCACTCCAGATGAACTGCTCCATAATCTTCCCTGGTACCGAGGTCAGGCTGACAGGCCTGTAGTTCCCTGGATCCTCCTTCCAGCCCTTTTTGTAGATGGGCATTACATTGTCAAGCCTCCAGTCATCTGGGACCTTCCCTGTTAACCAGGACTACTGACAAATGATGGAGAGTGGCTTGCCAAGCTTCTCTACCAGCTCCCTCAGTACTCTCGGGTGGATCCCATCTGGCCCCATAGACTTGTAAGTGTCCAGGTGGTGCAGCAGATCATTAACTGCTTCCTCATGGTTTATGGGGGTTTATTCTGCTCTCTGTCCCTGTCTTCTAGCACCATGGTACAATTATCTGGTGAGGCTGGCTGCTCTTTGCAGGAAACAAACCCCAGTATAATGTAGGTGGATAAACAGTGTCATTCAGTCCTACATGACCACGGGCACTGGCTACCCTGCCCAGGTGGCCATGGCCCCCCACACCAGCATACCTGGAGCTGACAATAAGTTTCCATGCTGGAAAGCGAGCAAGACTGTGGGGCTGAGAGAGGTAAGCCCACCTGTGCCAACCTGCTGAGACCTCAGCTTTGTCCTGGCTGGGGACAGTCCCCACCAAAAAGAGGAAGGGGCTGTGAGTAGGTCTGTTCCCTTAAGGGTTTTACCTTTTATAGTCCCTTACTCACCACGCTGAACTGGACCATGTGGTGCTGCCTCAAGGGAGCACTAGAAATGAAAGACCTGGGAAGTGTCTGCTGCTATAAACTCACAAGGCTTTAGGGGCTTCTTCAGGCCTCCCATCCATTTAAAGCCACAGAATATTTGTTCCATGACATTTTAGTGGGTGGTTTTGTTCCTCTGGCTGACTTTGGCTCTTACTGCGTATAGCCATGAAGCTTTCTCGGCCTTTGACACTGTTCTAGTGCCTTGTGTGTTTTATCTCAAAGGCCTTGGGGTCTTTTCCTCTTTCTTTAAAAATGTGTGCATGGCTGCTGAGTGAATGTTTGTTTCATAATTGATGGACATGGTCTTGGCAATCTCCTTTTTAAGAGCCATTCCTTGTCACATAAATATCATCTATCAGTGCCCGTTGTCTTTATAGCTATCTTGAACAAACAGTTTTATTTCCAATCAGGACATCACACATTGATCTAAACACTCATCTGTAATGGATCAATTTACATTAGGAGAGCAGTATTGTAGCATTGCTGTTCATTATATTGAAAGAAGTATATGTTTAGTTACAGGCTAAAATCAATTAAACAGCCCTGTGCCTTTTGCTGTGAGAAAGTCAACAAGCCAGTCTGTCTTGGGCAATTATCCAGCCACAGCTCCTTAAAAAAAAGGGCTTCCAGCTTCATCCTCTTCCTCTGAGTTCTCGGTTTCTCCTTCAGAGACCTCTTCTGCAATGTTTTGCTTGTTGTGCAGTCTGGTAAAACACTCTCAGCTAAAATGCACATGAGAGAATGAAGGCAGTCTTGCTGCTGCTGTTAGGGAGGGGGCTTTCTCAGGGCCATGTGGAGTCATGCATCCAAAAGGGAAATCTGCACTTTCACCAGAAGGCTGCCTGATAACACGTGATGGTATATGTGGGAGATGCTGAAAAATGTAGACGATGCTGTTTGTATCTTCATGGGTGAGATCATTATCTCCAAGTGGCCCTGATTTCAGGGGAGGAGAAAAGGAGGAACTGGAAGGCGGGGAGGAATTTGTACATTGCTGTGCTGTTTCTTGCCTTACTGCAAGAGAGAAGACTGCAAGGAGTGCTGGAGGCTTTCTGACAAAGGGAACGTGATCTCAGATGGTGATGTAGCTGCAGAGAGAGTAGGAACCTGCAATTTCAAAAGCAAAACACATAGGGGAACTGCAGGGCAATACAGTGATGGGATTTGAGGAGCACATCTCTCAAGCGTGGCAGTGGCAGATGAAGGTATTACCTGCCTCAGCCCTCTGCCAGAGGTCAGCGTCCTCAGTGGCAGAAGGGAGAGTGTGCTTGTGCCTTGCCTGACACGTGCTGCCACTACAGCAGGGCCACCGAGCTGCTAGGCTCTGGGCTGCCATGCCTGATCATCAGCTGGCTCTCACTGGCTTTTTTCC
>NW_009260410.1:1536901-1571008 GCF_000687185.1 Egretta garzetta
ATCACCTGGCTCTCACTGTCTTCTACCTGCCAGGAGCAACTGGCCAGGGTCACAGGCTAAGGTGAGCCCATGGCCATTGTGGTGGTGCTGGGGAGGCCAGGCCAAACCTCAACACTCCCACACTAAGTGACTGTAACCAAGAATTTTTGCTTTTCCTTGTGCAAAAACTGATAAACATGTAAAAGTGATCAGCAGGTGTAGGCTCTTACTTTGTGGTAAGAATCCCCTCATGACTTGGTGGGCCTGTGCCATGGAGGACTTGTACAGCCTTCCTGTTTTATATATGTATATGTATGTATATATGGGTTTTTGGCTTGAGGCTTTGTCCACTCCTTCTCTACCACCAAGGCTGTTCCAGCCCTTGTCTTACTCTTTCATTACATGCACAAAACACTGCTGCAATGCTAATAATAATAATGAGAGGGAAGGAATAGCAGATATTACAAAGCTTATTAAGAAATTGATCTTCGTTCTGCTCTTGAATAAAGAGGCAGACCTCGAAACTGCTGAAGCCATTCAGTTAATTGGTTATTGGCTCTCTTGAGTGATTATATCCACCCTGGTTCCACCAGGTTCAGCCGGTCTCATGCTGGTCAATTAGTCTTTGGCATCCAGGAAGGGAAACGCTTCATTCAGGTTTTCTCAGAGCCTGTTTGTGTAGCATAAGGTGGACTGAGCAGGAGAGGTTCCCCATGGGCAGGAGGGGAACTTATTAGCACTCATGGTCTGAATCCTGTCCTTGAACTGTCACCAAAGGGCATTTCTGCCTGTGCTCCAGACCTTTGAAAAGGTGGATGCTGTTAAGTGGAAGAATTTGCCCCAGGGACTGCACTGCAGGAGGACAGCCAAAGCAAGAGGGTTTTTGGAGGAGCACAGTCATTTCCTCCAGCATGACCTTCACCCAGTGCGTATTGGGGCCTGGTTCTCCTGCAGACTGAGCAACACCACCAGAGCCTGAACATCAGTTTTTTTGCCAGCTGCACGGATGGATACCCTGTTGCTTGGTCACAGTTGGTCTGCATACTCCCTAATCACTACTGCTCCGATTCCTTCAGCATTACTAGGGCTATGCAGAGCTAAGCAGCTGATGCCATTTAGTGGCTTTTCCTACAGAGTGCTCAGTCCTGCCTTCACCGCTATGGCTTGCCAAAGGGCTCCAACACTTGCATTGCTGTGATGCAGACCCTGTAATAATAGTTGGTTACATTCAGAGAATTCAGTTCAGATTTTAAAACCTCATCAAATAGTTAATGACTGACTGTTTCAACACAGCAGTTCCTGCAAGACTTGGGAGAGAAGAGAGAGAGGGAGATGGAAAAGTTATTCATGTCCCATCTGTCTGGAACGCTTGTCCCCTCCCTCCCACCCACTGAGTCACTTCCTCCTTTTATATCTCACTTAAAATTTTTCCTTTCCCCTTTAGCTTATGATTAACAGGCACTCACCCTCTGCAAATTGTTTCTTTTCTTTCTGATGCAACGTTAGTTAAGGTTCTATGGATAAATAGAGCATATTGTCTTGCAAATGCATGTATGGGGTGAAACGAGGTATATACTGCATATATGACCATGTAAATGAATGTATCAACCACTGCAACATCCAGCTGGTGATCCAGCCCTCCAAACTGAGCTAAGGAACTTGCAATCTACTGCTATGGTTATTTTGTCCCTGCTGCCCAAAACACAGTGGTAAGGTGTGCAGGGAGAGGCACGTTGCTTGAACTGGGAGATGGAGGTGTTTTAAGGCAGCAGCGACCAGCCCAGAGAGAGGTTTGCTAATCTCTGGGACCTGACCCAGGTGGGTGTGTGGGATGGGGCCACTTGCTTAAATGCCTTAAGGTGGCTTTGTGAGGGGGCTTGGCTAGCCCAGCAAATTGCCTTTCTGCCAGGACTTAAAAGGGCTCTCTTTTAATTAGAAGGTGGTGAAGGACTCTGGAGGAAAGTCTTATGCAAGGCAAGGGAAGGATGTGGTTTCTAAGCAAAGAGCTCTGCAGGTGTGTGCTGACCTGGTGCAGCAAGCAGGGGAGAGTGAGCTACCTACAGCTTTCTGACAGAGGAGCAGGCATGGCTGTAGAAAAGGAGCATTCTGGTGGGTTCATCCTGGAAGCAGCCAGGGTAAGGAGGAGAAGCCTGGGTGGCTTTCTGAGCAAGTGTGTGAGGTGGTGGTGAGCCTGTAAGCTGTGGAGTAGATGAAGGCTAGGAAGGGGAAACTTGAATCTCCTTGAGCAGGTAATTTGACTTGCCTGAGGGTTCCTAGTGAAGGGAGAGAACATGAGACCCTATGCTATGTTATGTACTGCAGAAACCTTGTGCATGTTCTACTTGCTTCAGCCTTCTTGCACATGGCTTAAAGATGGGGTGTTTTATCTACTTGGCACCTGTACTGTGGTGGTACAAGGAAGCTTTGTTCCTCAGTGATGTCAGGTTGACACCACTCAAAAAAAAAAAAAAATTGTTTTAAAGCCAAACACTTGAACTTGAATATGTGACTAAGGAAATTCCCATCCCAGAGAGACACCAGCATCACTGTGTTCAGCTACTAGTTGCTGTCCTCTTTTGTAATCTCCTTTTGTAACAAGATCCCACCAGCTTTTCTGCTTCCCATCAGTTGGCCATAAGCTGATGGGTGACGCAATAACCTGGGTAGTCCACTCTGGGATGTGCTGAAGGCTGGGGCACAGATGTGTTGCAAAGAGCCTTTTGCAAAAGAGCCAGCTTGGCTCCTGCTGGAGGCTTTAGCTGCGTGCGGGTCCTGCAGAACCCTGGGCTGGCTCTGTGCCAGCTTCCCAGTTCCAGAAGCTCACTGCAGGGGTGCCTGGGCTGCCTGCATGCTGGGCTGGCACTGATCCATCAGTGCTTTTTTTGGCTCTGACTCTGAGTCCTGTGAAAGTAGTTGTCCTGTCCCTAGACCTGTGTGTTATGCAGAGCTGGGACTGGGCTAACAAGCCACGGCTAGGTTTCTGAATATTTGGTATCTGAGAAGTGTCTTCATCTTATACACATGGGTGATGGTGAAGGTGGGCTGAGCCAGGTCCAGGAACTGAGGGTGGGCCTGTATTTGCTGTAACTTTACAAATCATGGACCTGTGTGCACTGAAACCCCAGTAGCTTCCCTTGAAGAGCAGGGCTGGGGAGGAAAACACAGGTCTTGTGGCTTTTATGACACCTAAAGGAGATTGTAAAATGGCCATTGAATTTTATTGCGTTTGTGGGAGACCTGATGAGTCCAAGGATGGTGTACTGTGTTACTGGAAGTTGAATAACCACCGGTGCTGATGCTGCCGAGTAGTTTTTTAAAAGGGACGTTTGTTAGTTTATTCTCCCATGCCTTCGCTCTGATGGGTAACTATGCATTCTTTAGAGATTTCCCTTTCCCGCTTATTTTTGGAAACAGTTTTACACACATGCACATGGGACAGTATAGCTGCCCTTGTATTGCATATTATGGGCAACCTTTGGAAATAAGACAATAGCCTCAGTTATTTATTTCCCTGAGAGATGTTAATGATTAACTCTGAAAATAAGTAATTCTTCTACCTGTCCTACATAAACTTTCATAGCTCTATGCAACAGCAAGATATCTTTAGGTAGTATACAGCTTGCAAAAAGCTAAGCTCTGTAATGCTACTGTGCAGATAGATTTGGCTGCTGGAGTACTTCAGCCTAAAATTTTAGTGCTGCCAGCTGGCAGAAGTGATCATATATGTAAAACCTTAAGCTGAGCCAGAAAAACCTGAGTTCAAATCTCTTGCCAGGGATTATAGGATAGAATGATTAACCTGATTTTATATTTTTGGATAACTATCAAGTGCCCGAATATTTATAGTAATAAATGTCTTCCATATGTGCTGATACTGCATCCATGGAGTGCAATAGCATGATACAGTTATTGTCTTACTTGAAGATGCTAATTATAGCTAATCCTATAGGCACATGAATCATGAGACACTGGCCCAATTTCTGCCAGCTTCTGTGAGATGCATCTCACTTTGCTCATGTGAGCAATGCAGGTCAGCAGAGAGCTCAAGGCAAAATTCCAAGAGTGCTGGGGATCCTGAGCTCTCTTTTTCAGAAGAGATACAGGCACTTGATATTTAAGCACTTTAAGCTGGTAAAGTGCCCACCTGCAGCTTTTACTTTCTGAGACTTACTAGTAGGTGCCTGGATGCATCTTGAAGCAAGATGCCACTGAAAATATAGTCTTGAACCTACAAGCCGTTGTCATGTAGGCCTATGATCCTCCAAGTCAAAACTGGCAGGGAGCTCTTAAGTTCCTAAATTCATTTGGTGCCTGCTAGACTGGTATAATAGCCATGCTTGGAGCAATGCTGGTGCCTGACTCAGTATGGTACTGAGGATGCTCAGCTACTGCAGAGATAGTGCTTCTCTAGGGATGTGGTGGCTTACCAGGTCAAGCTCTTAAATGCACCTTAATGTAGTAAAATCTCTTCAGTGCATGATTGTACAGCTACTCCCTAGTTGGTTACAAAAAGCAACAGAGGAACTGTATGAAGGTTATAATGCTGTAATAAGAAGGCTATGAAGACCGAGAAAGAGAGACTAAACCAATGTTCCAGTAGTTTTCTCTTCCCTTGAAATAGAGGTAAGCCCGCCCAGACGTCTTCCTTTTAAATACTGACTACTGCATCTGTTTTAAACCAAAAATAATACCTTTTGATTGGAAATGTTTCAATAACATTATTTGTGCATTTTATTGAGGCGGAGGTTGCAATTATTAGAGTCACCAGGAATTTCAGACATTTAAACACAGCCTTTATTTCTCCAGAGTAAACCACATCCCTGTGCAATTATTCTTCTATCTAAATGCCTTCAAACCAAGTCTTAAACCAGATCTGACATTTGTTGCTGGTGGTCCCTCTTACAAATCGGCCCTTGCAATGAACATGCGGGGCTAGATAAATGCTGAAGAGGTTGGACTGGTCCCTGGGGATGCTGAGGGAGGCAGAGCATGCCTGGGTAGATCCTGTGGCTCTGAGCAAGCTGCTGTCAGTCTGGTCAGGTACTGTACTCTGGGCCCTGCAGATTTTAAGAGAATAAGGAGGAGGGTTTGTCTGGTCATGGAAACTGCTCCTTCAGCCATGTGATCTCTTTATGGCTTTTCTTTCAGCTGACTTCTCACCAGGAAGCGAACAACTGCATCTGTGGCAGAGAAGGGACTTGGCTCAACATCCAGAATGCACCCCCACCCCTACCACGTGATCAGTTTTGCCCCCTAATCTTTTCAGCAAACGTTTTTGGAACTTTAATTAAAAAAAAACTGAGACTGCTAAGGGGCCTCTAAAGCCTGAATCCGCTTTGTTTTCTGGCCTCTCTACATCATCTATTGGCAGCACAGGGGCTAGGCATTTAAGCACTTTCAGTTTCACTTTCTTGATGTTTCTAACACAGCATAAGTAAGAATTTGGGTATAAAAGTTTGTTAAAATTCTGACATCAATGACAACAACAAACCTTGAAGCCAAAGGAGGTACCCAGCTTACTGCTTAGCTTGAGACACAAGGAGGTGAAGATTTGCTTAGGAGGTGACTTGAGACAGCAGTAGTAAAAGAGGATTCCTCTCCTCACCTGGCCAAGGAAGTTTTGGCACCTGCATATTTAAATCTCTAGCAAATGCTTGCTGACTTGGAGGCAGCAGGCTTAGGCTCATGGTGGAGTGCAAGGATGACGGTCATGACTTCTGTCCTCTGTTGTCTGGATATGTTTTCCCCCATGTACTCTGTAAGAAAAGATGCTGTGAAATCTGAGTGATGTGTCAAGATGCTGGTATCCCCAGGGAGAGAAGCAGTTGTCGTCTCACCCTGAGAGCCTCGTGGGAGTTAGTTGTTGTCCCATACCACTTTGATACCGGTTGTGCACTTCTCTAGAGTCTGGGCTTTTGTGACCCTATCTGAAGTATGTGCGCCCTCTCCCTTTCCCCAGGGTAGCAGCATGTTGACTGCCCTCCCCCACCACCCCAGTCTCAACAATTCCCAGGAGAAACATTGTTCTTGCTGATTCTTGTGCTGATGGCGTGCCTGCAGTAATGAAGGAGCAGAGCAAAATACAGAGCTCTTACTCTAGTAGAGAAAGGTGGGTTTTAAGCTGTTAATCATTTGAGGGCAAGCAGGTTCCTGGCAAGAGTGTGGGTGCGCTAGTACTTTGAGGCTTTTGTCTACATAGCCAGCCAGGTCTTGAGTGCACTGTCAATAAAGGGCAGCAATTCAAAGTGATTCACAGCAGATTACGCCAGCCTGTCTCTTGATGGAGCATGCTCTGGTCCTGCGCCTGCAGGTGCTGCACAGACTGCCAAGCCTGGAGCTAGCCCGCAGTTATGCTGTCAGCCTCGCTTAGATCTAATGCTTTATGACAACTGTCTACCTGTAATGTGATAATGGGCTGAAAACCTCTGCAAAATTGATAGGGTCTCTTGCAAAGAAGGAGAAACTTCTAATGTAGCCGGCTTGATCTCTTTCTTAAGGTCCACATCAACTGCAAAGATTTCTTGGCAGCTGGGAGGCCTGGTTCTCCTTCTGCCCCTGACAGGAAGGGTGCTTTTGTGTTGGTGTCTGTGAAGCTGTTGGCCTCCTATTTTCTCCTGGTGCAGGGGGAATCAACCTGTTGCATTTTCAGGCACTTTAAATCTGTTGCTAACTCTGAAACCTAAGATACTGTTGGCTTCTACCTCCTAGGGCTTCCTCCATTCTCTGCCTGTACTTTTCATGTTCTGGATAAAATAAGCTGCCTTCAAGATGTTTCTAGGATTTAGATGATAAATCGGTTACATTTAATCCCTAAAATATGAGTTGTTTTCTAGAATGATTAACAAGTAATGATCTAAAAGAAATTATGTTTAACGCTGTGTAACACAGCCTGTATAGAAGGGGCCAGATTCCTACCCACCCTTTACTGGTGTGATCCAGGAACACCACCAGTGACTTCGTGCTAGATCAGCGTTAAGTGAGAGTTGGGCCTAAAATATCCTGATATAGTTTAAAACCGTCCAGATTTGCACTTCAGGTAAAAGCACTGCAACTGGGAAGTTGCAGCCATGGGAGGGGTGGTTCCCCCTTCCTCCGGAGAGGCCCAGGCATGTTCCCTGTTCATAAACACGTGAACTACAGGCCCTTTTCCCCACACCCCCTAATGCAGTTGATGGCACAGCATTGTCACCATCTTGGTCTAGTTCCTGGCACAGGACTTAATGGCAACCAAAACTTGTTTTCACAGCCAAACTATTGTCATTGTAGCTGGTATAACTAGTTGCAGCCTGTCCTTTTCAAGCTGCCCAGTTTCCATCCCAACTCAAACAGGCTCAGGGCTGGTGTGAGGTGTTGGCAAGGTAGGCACTTGCATGGGGACAACAGAACAGCTGTGGTCTCCTGATGTATTTTGGCTGTATGGGAGACTGGCTAGTGCAGGTGGGGGTGACTGCTGTGGACAAGTGCCAGGCCCTTTGCGGGGGAAGAGGGAGACTGACCCCCATGGCCCACTCTCTGGCATGAGTTGTCCAGCCCTATCCTTGGGTATGCTGCTGCGAAGCCAGGAACCGGCTCTTGGGGCTGTTGGACTGTGCTCTCAAGATCAGAGTTCCCTTGAGAGAAAAAAGGGATGTTTACACAGAGCACAACTATCCTAACAGCCATGTGATAATTAAGAGGCCCGAGGCTGCAGGATAAACCCTTCCCTACCACCTCCTTATCCTCCAGAGTATAGGCCCCCATAGTAGCTCTGACCCCCATGCCATTCACTGCCACATCTGTGGGCTTATCATGCTTCTTAAAGAGCCCATAAACCCATTAGCTCTGGGTAAATGATCCCTGGGCTGTCTTTAGAATAATTAAAACCACAAGGCAAACAGTTACTCTGGACTATCAGCAGCATATCAACAAAACTTGTGTCTTGAAATGTGTGTTCAATTTCTGTTATTAAAAGGCACAGAGCCATATGTGAAACATTATCATGCATCTTTGTGAAATTAGCAGAACTATTTGAACAACCATTTTGTCTCTATCAAAACAGTACCTTATTATTATTTTTTCGTACTGTGTAGGAAGGTGAGAGAGCCTTTGGAAAGCAGGATGGCTTAGGCAGGCAATCTGACTTCTGTAGCCCCTGATTATATCTGTTTGCTGTGCAGAGGTGGACACTATCTGAGAAGTCCAGGCAATGCTGGTCATAAATGGGGAAAGAGGAGCAAGATGAAGAGCCCTGTGTTGCTTTTAATCCTGAAATCCAGGGGAGACTGCTGGATTCATCTAACTTCTTAATTGCTCTACTTTGAGTGAGGCTTTCACAGTACTTATCAAATTGAATTCCCATTAGGGTCAATAGAAGTCTGACTATTGATTCAGTGGGAAAAGAAAAAAGACCAACACTGAGTGTGCTTTGAAATTTGCACCACTTACGGTTACAAACATATGTTAGAAAAGGGATGTTACATGTTGGCTGCTTATGAACTTTCAAAATAGTATCAGACCTTTCAAAAAAAAAAAACCACTCTAAAAAAATTCTTGTCTTTAGTTTCTTCAACTGGCCCTCTGAAAATGGCATCAAAACCACTTAAGGGCAAGGCCTTCTGAAGGAAGGGAAAAAGTAAGAGGAGCTGTTTCTGATTAATAGTGACCAATAACTGTGGGCAAGGTCAGCATGTGGCATACAGCCAGGCTTGAAGGAAAACATGGTGTGAAGTGTTTTTTCACTTAATGGACACTTAAAAAAGCCTTCCACAAACACACTCCCAAATTATTGACCTGTTTGGCAGTTGACACGAGTATACAAGTCCCTCCTGTGGACCAAGTGCCTTTAGTGCTGGATTTGCATGGCATACAGAGGATTTTTAACTTTTAACTGACATAGTTGCGGTCTTTTTTTTTTTTTGTGTTTGTCTGGTTTTAAGGGTGTTGAAAATGAGTGAGATCCTACTTGGAGAAGATTATTGTTAAGGAAAATGCCAGTGCTTCTTGCCAGGCCTAGTTATCAGCCAAATGGACTGAGATAAGGCAAACAAAACTGGAATAAATACGAAATCAGTTGATTTAGTCTGCTTAGTCAAATTGAACAACAACATCCCTTGATCGTCAGAGCTGAATCAGCAAATATAAAAAAACCAAAGACAGTCAACCCTACACTTACAACCCACTTGAGGTTTTCACGCTGACAACCTAGTCACTAAGTATATATGGTCCTCCCACTACTGGTTTGTCTGAGTCTCGGGTTATATTCGGGGATATGACTGCATCACTAGCCTTGCGATCTTAACTTGATTTTTTTTTTTTTAAACTGAACAAATACATTGGAACTTTTTTACTGTGCCAAGTATTTCTGCTAGAAAATATTGTGGAGGATTCATGTAATAACAAACACGTGAAGGATTTCTGATATGAAAGAGTTTTGCTTATATTCATTTTTTAGCTCCAGAGTGAGATTAACTTTTTTTTCTACAACTGCTTAAAATCTAAACCCATATGCCTCCAAATGTGCAGTGGCCAGAACTGCAGGCTCTTGGTACATCTATAATATAAACAGTAGGCTTAGCATACATAGTAATATGTGATATGAGCCCTGGTTACACAGACTCAGGCCTCTTCTTTATTAATGTAGAGCAGTGGCTTTTCTCCTTTTTCTGGAGAGCTGTGGGTCCTGACTGAAATTTAACGTGTCTTGCTTTCCTGAGAGGATCTTTTGTGGAAGTAGCTCACAAGTGCCTAAGGTTTTGTGGACTGAGCTGAAAACCAAGAAAAGAGAGAAAAGCTTCAGAATTAGAGTGCATTAACAGCTGTTAATATGTATTTTCCACAGGTAAATGAATGCATAGTCATTGTTTTGTACATTAGGGTTCAGTCTCTCTTCCTCTGACACATTATGCAATGCCAAATGCAGAGAATTTAGGATTTCTGCTATCTGGAAAGAGAACTGAACAAAAATGCTTTCAGACACACCTTCTGAGTCCTTACCAAATAGCACCTTTAGCTTATATGAGATAATACAATAAACTGCAAACACCTCTCTAAACATGATAAATTACTGCTGTTAGCAAAAGGCAGACATGTTTGGGGCCTGAAAGCCATTATGTTGTGTTAGCTCTGAAGGCTCAACAAGCCATTAGAAGGGACTTTTGCACATTCCCTTGTGTGAAATCAGGCTAACTTGCAAAACACAGCAAGCTTTCTGGCCTCATGGAAAGATCTTCTGTGCCTGGTGCTGGCAATGCTGCCACGTTACAACTGAGGAAGGGGAAACACCACCCAGGGCTGTTGCAGCTGGCCACCAGCCTGGCATCGCCCCATTTTGCCACCTTTCTGGAGATGCCATGGTGAGAAGCGTGTTCTGGTTTTCCCTGAGCGGGGCTCAGCTCTGACAGTGTGCCTTGTCCAATGTCCTGCTGCTGCTACTGGGTATTTCATGTGCTGCTTACCAGCGAGTGCTGTACTGCAGCCCATGTTTCCCCAGCACAACCGTAAGACATCCCCCACCCCCGTCATCCATCCTGCAGTGCAACTGCTAATTAATTGGCAGGGCTGTACAGAAGAGCTGGCTGAACAGTATTTGCATAAAGGGGCAGGGCCTTGGCAGGACACTGCATTTCCAGTCTTAGAGAAATATGGGGAGAAGAGTTAGTACAGAGATAGGGAAAACTCCACTAATCTCTTAAAGGATAAATATCTACCTTCCTTCTCTTATATGACCTTACTGGATACCTAGGCAGTGGAACTGGGAATAGCTGCAGAACAAATGGGTTGGGAGGAATGATGTACATGGAAGGTGTGTATTTCAAGCAGCTAATGCCGTGGTTGACAATGAGCTTTTGCATGGGACTATCAACCAGGAAGGTGCCAGACATCAGGCCAAAAGAAGTGATTCTTATGTTTTCCACTTACGTCAGGGAATGTTCCAGTCACCAGCTTCTGCAGCTGTTCCAGCTTCTACTGCCTTTTGGTCCCTTCCCCACAAATCCTTTCCATGCAGTTGTCAAAAGTTGGCAGCCACAAATTGTATGAGTGCCCCTGCAGCTGCAAAGTGACCCATCTGGGTCTCAGCTCCCCTCACCCCAAATGCAAGTGCTCTGGACGATGTGATTACCTGGGGTCTATTGGCACTACTAATATGGGTACTGTTGCTCATTTAACCCACAGAAGATGAGATTTGCTCTGTGTGTGGTGCCCCAACATGGGCATCTAGGAGGAACAACAACTTCATCAATGTATCCATTACAGGACTTATTAAGTGCCTGAAATATAAAATACTATAGTTCCCAAGACCTGAGGGTGAGGTGTGGAAACATCCCCAGCAGGGACAAAGTTAACAGTCAGAGTCTGATAAGCTGCAATTTGGCTCTGATTGCAGTGGAGATAGTAGTCTGGAAAACTGCCCAGCGTGCTGTTGCAAGAGACCTGTAATTAGCACGTGACCACTGCTCATAGCGTATCTGAGGGTAATAAGAACGTGACAAACCTCATCTCTTTTCAGTTGTTGCAGGCCCTTGGTCTTTAGCTCTTTACAAAGCTGTGGGTAGTCCTTTAATTAAAGCTTCCAATTATGCATTTGTCAGAGATCCTGTAGGCCAGCAAGCTGTAATGTTAAATGCCAATTGATTATGGAATGTCTCTGCAACTTTGCAGCCCTGTGATCCCCCTCATATCAATATTATAGTTGGATGTCTTCTGCAACTGTGTATAATCAGTATCTTATTAAATCTACAACATCGCTGTTAAATTATGTGCTGTGTGTAATAGTTTCTAGAGAGCTGGATCTCAGTGTAAGGTCTGCATGTATAGGGAAGTGGAGATGACTTTTACTGGCAGCGCCTGCAAAAGGAAGGAATGCTTAAACTTCATCTGGGGACACCAGGGAATCTCTCGGGCAAACAAATCCTTTGAGATCCTCTAGCTGGGACAGCTCATCTGCAGCAGGCCTGTATTCAGGAGGGGTGTGTAACCAGGGCTGGCATGTGAGAACACCGCTTTCATCACAGATCCAAAACATAGCCTGATACAAGCTACTATGAAGAAAATTAACTCTATCCCAGCCAAAACCAGTATAGCTGGTAAAGCCCTCTGAAGGCAGAAAATGCGGTTGTCATGAGAAGCTTGGCTTCTCTGTGCTTTTTGCTTTGTGCATGCTAGTTACAGTCCAGATGACCTGCAAGCAAGCTGGGAGCATGGTGTTTGAACAGATGCATGGAGCAGCTAGCTGGAGCTAGCTGCGAGTGGGCACTCACCCTGGGAGCAGCTGAGCTGTCTTAGTTCTTTGTAGACCAACTAATTAGCCTGGGCAGAGCACCCTGCTGGTGTGGCAGCACTGCTTCACTGCCAGTGACCTTGGGTATCTGCCCTGAACTGAATTGCCTGATGCTGACATTCCCCATCTTTGCCAAGTGCAACTTGGTGGTGGAGAATTGGGCCTAGAAATGTTCTGTATTCCTGTGTTTGAGTACATCAGTGGATGCTCAGTTATAACCACCTGGAAGTAAAGTGTCCAGAGGCTTTCTGTGCTCTTCCTAACACAGGAAAATTTCAGGTTCTTCTGTCTGAACCTCAGTATAAGGCAAGAGAGCTCTGGTAATGTTGCTGCTGTATCAGTTCACCTCATTTAGAACATACCACAAATATGTTTGCGATTTAGAAAGAAAAACGTGTCTAGAAATTATCTCTTCATTTGTGTTTATTATAACATTGTGTAAAAATGCATGCTCAATTGCTGCTGAACTGCTGTAATTTATTACATTATACCTTGAACAACTGGTAAAAATGTATACATGTTAGAGCTGGACCTGAACTAAATTTCACGTCTGAGGGTGCCTATGTTCTGTGGGAGTTCAGGTAAGAATTTGAGGCATTAAATGCTTTGCAATAGAAAGTCCTTTGAAAGAGTTTGGACCCCAGTGGAGAAGTTAAGATGCATACCACCACCACCAAAACACTGAGTGTCAGTCAGCACTGTCAGAAACACACTCGCAGGAGCTCTGCATCCTTATTGCTACTCAAACCTAGACATATTTGTAGCTTTGTTTATAGTTCTTTCGTATATTTAAAGGTGTTTCACCAGCTATTAACAAGAGAACCATATCCCTGCTGAAGCCCTGGCCAGAATGTATTTTCTCCTCCTACACTTGTTTGTTTGGGGATTTGGTTTTCCTGCTCCTTTAACACAGGCTTTAAATCTTAAGGACTGAGCGCAGCAGCAAGTCACCAGGAGAACTAGTGTTTAGACTGTACTAAAGCGTAAACTACTCTTCGCCCCTGCAGACCCATATAAAGCTGGGAACCTAAATTCATAGCTGTTCCCAAATTACTCTAGCAAAAATCTTCCACTAAGCCAGGGAGGCAGCTCCACTTGCTCAGAGCAGGGTGGTCCTAATGGGCTGCAGCGTGATGTCTGGGTGAGCACACTGACTGGGGGACACATCTGCAGCGCAGTATCCCTTAGGGCAGGTGTGGCAGCATTTGGCTCCTACGCCTTTCTGGCTTGGGGCAGGGATGTGGGAAGTCAACTCAGCCTGAGGAGATGGTTGAAAGGATAGTACCAAACAATGGAGAGTTTGGTGAGGTCCCATCTAAAACCTGGTATCTGACATGCTGCTATGGTCTAGCTCTGTGTGTGGATGACTGATGTGCTCCTGCACTCCCTTCAGCACAGATAACTCCTGGGTCACTCTGTAAGTCCTCCCACTGGATGTCTGGCTCCCTGCACAGACCTTTGGGCTGCTGTTGAACAAAGATAGTTCTGTTACAAAGGCAAGTCCTTCCCTCCTGTGTCGAGGGTCCTTGTGCATCCTCAGAAGCCTGAGCTGTGTGGTGTCTTTTACAGATCTTTTCCAAAAATCCCTGCTTCAAACTCCGGAGTTTTCTGCTGCCCACTTCCCATGCAGAGAAGGGGGAGGTTGTTATTATGTTAGTCCATGTTAGAATTGCTTGTTTTCTTGCACATATGTGCTGTAGCCCTTTTAGCAGCTCGTAGCAGTTCCAGTATGTCAGTGCTTCTTGGTACAGGAATTTTGTAACATCCACCAGACATCACCACAAGCTGCCAAGAGACAGATTCCCCAAAGTGCCAGCCAGCACAGCGACAGTCATCAGGAAGCCAGGGCTTGCTGATCAGCAGTTCATGATCAGCGGTGTTTGTGTGGGACCAGCCTGGCTCTCTGTTAGGTTTACAGGCTTGAGGAGAGGAGGGAAGTGGGCAACTAATATGTTCTGCTTCATGCTCCAGATGGCCTCAGATCCCCCATATAGCAGAATAGGTATTTCTAATGTGAGTTCAAACTGAGGGTCACAAATTACTTGCCAAGTGATTTGCCCATAGTAAGTTGCACTTTAGACTTTCATTCTCAAAGGTGAACATTGGTATATTTACTATCTTCTAAGGGAGAAAACCAGAATTTAATAGAACTTGCTAAATGAGCAAATGAGGCTGCAATACACCTTCTCTCTGTTATATATTAATCTGGTGTTATTAAGTGTTAACTTAACAATGTATTGTAAGAAGAGCTAAAAGGGGCCAGGAAAATTCTCTGTGTCAAACATGTAAACAGCTAGGGGTTTTTTATTGGAATCATTAACTGCACTGCAGTTAAACCCTTTGTTTTCATGGCTGGTTTAAATTAGCAAAATTGTAATTTAAAAAAAAAGTCATGTTTTTAGTACAAATACAAAAGATTCAACAGAATAATTTGACTGTATGTCTATTGAAAATATTTCATAATTTTTAAAAATTTTATTTACTCAAATTTCCTCTGGTAAAAAGCTCGGATTGTCTAAGGCTGGTTGAGGGGAAGCATATTTAAGACCTCATTTTCGGTGATACTCATAGTGCAATCCAGTGGTATTCAGTCATTTTAAGCACATGCTGTGCTTAATAAAGGTGAAGATACGTAGAAATTGAGAATACGCTCCTGAGCTGGGCTCTGTGGGACTTAAGTGACCAATGTCCATTGAATTTGAAATATTTGGGCATGTAACGCCATAGGTTTCCAAGGGAGTGCTTGGCTAGTATCTGCAACTAAGCAGACAGCAGCTTTAATGATACAAGGATATGTATCACTAAACAGTAGAGCATTACACACAGACCTGAGGAGATCCCCCTCTGGCTTTTGCTCCAGACCAAACCCCAGGCACAGAGTATTTATGGATTCCCTTTAAATACGGCTCCCCTTTTCAAGAGGAGGTTTCCTGCTCGGGTGTAGGTCTGCTGTCCCTGAGCACCTGCCATCTTGGCTTCCTGGTCAGAGCCAAGGATGTCACCTTGGGAGCTCTAAACTTTCAGCTTGGACTTTAGACATTTCAAAAAGCCTCTTTCAGACCCAAATGAGATGTTTGAGTTCAAGTCATGAAGTGGTGCTGGGGACTCTTCCCCCTAGCTGGTGTTCCCCAACAAGTTTGGGGTCTGGCCATTCTCAGGGCTACTATAAATTGTTGCCTTTCTCCAGACAGGCCACTTGCATGTCAGCAGATGACAGTGAGGTGGACCAAGATGAGGGGTTTTTTCCCTTCCCCAGGATAACAGGCTGCTGCTTCCTTTTCCACTCTTTCAGGCCCCTGTTCATTCCCAGTGAAATGCTATGGCAGTCACAGCGTAGGCAGCCCTTTGGGCTGCCAGACACACTCAGGTGAATACCAGGCTTGCCTAGGCCAAGCAGCTTGCAGAAAGCCCCTGAGGAGTGAAGCTTGGTGGTGGTGGGATTGCAGGATCCCCACCCACAGCACTGGAATTGCCCTTCTGCTTCGCACTAGCTTCAGCAGCAGTGACAAGGTCAGCCCCATCTGCTGCTGAGCCACATTAAGAGGGTTTGTCTTTTTTCCTCCTCCCTACATCCTCACGTTGCACTCAGCTACTTGTTCCTGGTTTTTTTCTTCCTTGCTTCATCCTTCCCCTCTCCTACGCATGCACCTGGCCATTGCTGCTTTCCCCATGTGCAGATGGGGCTGTTAAATAGCCTATGTTTGTGGAACAAGCTAATTTAAAAACACACGCATTTGTCTCTTATATAAGTGTGTTTATATTGTTCTTATGTACTTTTACATAAAAGTTGAATCAAGTCATCCTGAGCCCTGGGAGGGGTACTAGCATCTGCTGGGTAGGATGGGCTGCTGGGTAGGATGGGCTGCTGGGGTCCAGTGGCTGGGTTTAAGGTAGAATCTCCTAACCTGAACGTGTTGCTGGCTGGACAATAAAGTACCTGCTCAACTTTGGCAAAATCCTCTACAGCTCTTTTTTTGTTGTTGTTGTTGATGGGGTTTTGGGGGTCTTAAATGTAGGGTGGTCTGGTGCAGCGCTTTCTGGAATTGGTCAAACACTAAGTACGTTGTACAGGCAACTGGGGAGCTCAGAGCATTATTGTGGCAGGAGTTTTATAAGAGTGATGGCGCAAGAGGTGGCTTGTGTGCCTCTTCCAGAAGCATTGGTATGAGTTACCTCTGTCAGGGGTCACTGTTCCCCTGTATGCTCCTACACCAGCTGCTTCTGCATGTCCTCCTAAAGCAGCTGCTGGAGCAGTAGAAAGGGCAGTGGTGGGTAGCAAGAGGCAAAGAGAGAGAGAGAGAGAAATTACCCTTTTTCACTGGGACAGAAAATTTGAACAAGACCTAAAGCCAAATATCTTAATGGTTGCAGGTGGAGGAAAGACCATATAGAACAAAATGTCCCTGTCCTTTCTTTGCCTTTCTGGGAATACTTCAAAAGGAATGAAATGGGCAATCAGTAAATGATTCTGCAAAATACATTCCTGATCTATCCGCAAAGTCAAATGAAATTACCTAAACAATTTAGAGATTAGGAGCATTGCAGACTCTAACCCTTCCTTGAGGGAGGTACACCTACAGTTTTTATTTACCAGAGCACAAAAATACAATTTGTCTCGGTAGGAGACGGTAGGACTTTCCAGGCAGTGCTGGGTTCCCTTCAGGAGGGTCTGAGACTTGTACAGAAGGTGCTTCCATGGGCTGTGTTTGATGGTATGGGCAAGGTCAGTGTTTCCAAGGTTATGCTAAAGAAAGAACCAGGACAATGGCAGTAACTTGTGCCCCAAATAATTTCCAGGGACTCATTGCAGATATATCTCCCCACAGAGCTGCTTGCTGGGTTCCCTAGACTTTAAACAGACCTCATTTAATGCTAGAAACAACAGGATTCTTTGTCTTCTATGTTTCTTCAAGGTTGCAACCGTCTCTCTTGTGTGTCTAACTACCCTGTTCCCATACGATAACAAATCATGAAGAAGCTGTTTAAGTAACAGACTCCACAGTGCCTTCCTCCTGCACTGGAGAGGGATGTGGAAGCGTAACAACTCCAAGCTCAGGCAGGACCTGAACCCTGCAACAGGAGCTTGCAGGCAAAGCATTCATGCATAACCTCACTATCTTTCCTTGAGCCAAGCTATTAGTCGTCTTGGTGTCCAGAGCTTTCAGTGAGGTTAACTGCCTTTCAGTGTGTGCCTGCCTCATACACAGCAAATTAAACTCTGTGATAAGCAAAGGGCAGGCATTCAAAAGGCTCTCTGGGGACTTGCAAAGCCTAAAGGAGTCAGAAGTTGAAAAATTTGTGATTGGTTGGGGAATATTCTTACTGCCTGATGCACCATTGTCCCTTTAAGTCTCATTTCAGTTCCTGAAGTTGGCTCTAAAATTGGTGGAAGAAAATGTCTGAAGGCCTGGTAAATGTGATGGTAGCAGTGTTCTGCTCTTTTAATTTATTTTATTTTTAAGAGGAGCAGCAAGGTGCTACAGAACTATATTTTAGTGACTTGTGCCCTTCTCAGTGGTACAACTGACTTCTACTCTGTTGGGCGGTAACCTAAATATTTATAAATGTTTCTTTCCTGATAGTGTATGCAAAAGCCTTTGCTGGGGAGGGGCAGGGGGGAATAGTTGAAACAAGTATTTCCCTATTTTTATTCCCTGCTACTTTCCACACACAACATTAACTTCTCACCTTCTTCAGCTGTCTGCAAGGGATATATAGAAAAGCTTTGTTGAGAGGTGTTTGGAGTAAAACACAGAATTCAGAACATCCTGCACTTTGTGGATATGCCAAATCAGACCCAAACAGACTGGCTGGAGTCTACCTTCTTGCTTTTTTTTCCCCTTTTTTTCTCCCCCTCCACCCCCCCTACAGTTAGTACTTCTTTTTTTGTTGCATGTCTTGGAGCATGGAAGTTCTTGTCTAGAGGATAATGTCCTACCTTTTTTGATGAGCACAGGGACCAATAAAAAAATATTCTTTTCTGATTTAAATGATGAGATTGAGTAAAATTGCTTTTTTCCCTAAAGACATACAGATCCTTCTATCAGGTAAATTACCAAAATGAGAATTGGTAGGCAAATGCTCAACTGGTATGAATCAAAGCAATGCATTGCAGCTAATCTTGACTGCTGTGCTCTCCCCGTCCCTTCTTGCCCAGCCAATGAAGTTTTTTCTTTGTGTGACTTGCAGACTCTGTCAGTACATTCAGTGGATGCAAGGAGGTGGTGCTGTGCCTCTTGGCCACAGTGGGTGTTAGGTAGCTTCAGGAGGGGTCCTCGGACGGCCAGCTAGGTGCTGTAGCCCTGTGCTACACCTCTCTCCTTTGTTTGTTGGCCTTGAGCACTGGCTGAGGCCAGTTGGCTGACTTAAGGATTCGGCAGCTGCTTCCATCCGGCAAAGGGTTGGAAGGATGGGGTGGCTATTTCATGGTGTTTGCAATCCTCTTGCACCACGCAAGGCCAACTTCTCCTCTGATGCACTCACAAAGTCCATGGAGTTAATCCCAACCTACAGTGATGCTGGAAAACTCTGACCTCTACGAGTAATTTCCAATTGTAATCCTAAAAGAAGAATGGTTGGCTAGTTTGGCTTTTCTGTCCGTGCTTAAGTGCATTTTGCTTTCATTATGGGGTGTCAAGTTGTTAATATTTATGGAGTACACAAAAGAATGAAAATTCTGTTTCGTGTTCAATCTGACATCTTTTGGCACCACAACCCTCTAGTCATGGTAGTAGTTCTGTTTCAATTCGGCAGTGCTCTTTCGAGATGAAGTCCTTTAAAGTGTGGTTTGGCTCTGGGGAGGGATTCTATGCAAATAGTATTCAGGGGGTCTGTCTTTATTGTCTCAAATATTAATAATTTCCAGATCAAATGCAATTTGCCTTGAGTTTTTCTTGTTCTTTCTTCCTGTTTTGTCAACTTGGTTAAATGCATCATGTGTGATGCTTTTAAAGTAAACCTGCTTCTTTCCTTGGAAAATGCCACCCTGCATGGTGAGGTTCTGTAGACCTCCTCCAGCTCTGTTACCCCTTCCACTCTGCAGCCACGCAGGACTGGGAGCAAGGCCTCCCATGGGCCTGCACAGCCACAGCTTGGTGTGGGTATAAAGCGCAGGCAGTTATAGGTGTGGAATCAGAGTTTAGTAAGTAACCAGTTCCCTCTAGACAATCCTTTCTGCCACAAGGATGAAAGGAACCGAAAAGTGTGAGTGTTAAAACAGTCCCGTGCAGAAGCAAAAAGTGGCTCCTGGGAGCTGTACCAGAGGTATATGCTTCTGCAAGTGGGTGCTCTTGGGCTCTGGGGCTGCATTTGAGGAGATGCAGGATGCTGTGCTCCTGTGAGCCTGTGGTGGGACAATATTCTGCCTTGCTTTTGGAAAGCTCTGCCTGACCACATACCGGCACTCGTCCAGATCTGCTCAGCCCAATCCAAACTTATGAGGTTCTTGTGATGGGGGATGATGTCACTGCTGGCATCATGCTGAAATGCCTAGGCCTGGAGGCCTTCTCTGCAGCACAGCCATGCATACTAATGTGGGTGCAGTGATACTGCTTTTGAGGTTCTTGGGTCAATGAAGCTTGTTCTTGTGGAAACAAAGGAAGAAGACAAAAGCCACCTTAATGCTGCCTTAACTGTGTGCATTTTATGGCTTGGCAGCAAAAATAACCAAAAAATATCAACAAAATTCTCCAGAAAGCTGGGGGGAAGGAGAGATTGTTACTGAAAAGGGTACTTAATTCTCTCTTTCCCATAGACCTTCAGAAAGTTAAGGAATACTGAATACATTGTGCCTGAAAGCACAGGTATAGTGCCTGTGTTCAGAGAACATATGTTTACTCTAAGCTACTCACTCACGAGCATGCATCATTTGTAATGTATGCTTTGTATGCAGTGCTGAATCTATGAAATACAGCAAGAATGCACTGTGAAGAAATGTTGATTCTTGAAGTATTTTATAAATATAATGTAACTGTTGAAATCACAGTTGTCTGGAAAACCTTCATCCAATAAGTGCGCTATATTCCCTTCTAAGGTTTCATTTGTCATTTGGTATACTAGCTTAGGCCTACATTGCATATTCATAAGTCACTACCTGTAAAATACTCATTTAGACCAAATATCTCCTGGAATAAAATTCTTCAGGATAGAATGATAACTCCTTAAGAGCACCTGCTAGATAGTTTCAAATTCTTACTTTTTTTTTTTTACAGTTCATAACTGCACTATATTGTACTATTAATCAGATACCCTAGTCTTAATAGATTTCTTAGTGAGCATTTGTGTACGAGGCAAGAAACACGTGTATTAGTAGTAGGACATAACCACAAATGCAAAAGAAACAGCAACCTTTGTGCTAGAGGCTTGGATCATCAGACACTTAGATAACCACTTGTCATTGCCAGTGACCCTGTAAGTACAGATGTTAACATTAAATGTCCTCCGTTGAGTACGCTCTGTGACACACTCCATGGTAGTATTTAATGCACTCTACATCAGCTGAGTGGGATGTAACATAAAAGTTAATTTGCAAACTTTCACGTTTTCTGGCATATTTCAAAGTCCATCCAGACACTTTAGCTGGGGTTATGGTGCCAATGGATTGTGCCCTTTGATCCAGAGGAAACCAAGCTTAGCTTCTGCCGTACTCGCCTCCTGCTGCAGTCTGTGTGAGCTGCCAATGTGCCTAACATCCAGGAAAACAGAAACTGTGTTTTGGTTTAGCTCTGTAGAAGGATCCTGATGTAAAGCTTGGGCTGAAGTGTTATGGGATGATTACACAGTTTTTGTCTCTCCACATTTTAGTGACCAAAAGAAAGAGCAGTCTAGAAGGGCCTGTCCCCTAACATGCAGAGAGGATGCCTGTCTTCTCCCCACAACCCCCCCAAAAAGTATCAAGAATTTATTTATTGGATCTTAGCACAGTCTTTCTTCTGCTTTCTGACATTTGATATGAAAAACACCTGTAAGCATGTTCAGCGCTTGGGTTTTCTGTATGGGAATGGTTACAGTTTGAGGGGAGCCCAGGGGACACTTTATGAGCTATTAGGTAACTCATTAACTAGGAGGCTGCGTACTTGACACGAGAGACCCAGGTAGGCTGGGGTGTCCTCTGATACAGTGTGCTAGAGTTTAAAGATGCAGCAAATAAATGTTCACCTAATGGTACAACAAGCTCTCCTCTTCCTACACACAGCATATCTTTTTAAATGACAGAGGCACAATTTGCCTTTGCTGCTGGACCTTTCCCAGAAGGAACACCTATTTCTCGTATCGCTGACATTAATGCTAGTTACAGCTTTCTGTGAAAGTGAAAAATGTGTTAGAAGATGGGGTTGTTCTATTCCTACAACATTTTTTTTTTGGTAGTCTTAATCGTTAGGTCTGAACATATAAGCTAATTTTGTCAATCAGTGGTGATTCATACCTTTACCCTGGAGTTCCTGGGTCAGCTGTAGAACGTCACTGCTGTACTCCTACACTGCTCATTTCCTGCTATCTCAGCACCTTTGAGTTGGAAGTATGGTGTAAGGAATGGACAGGTTATATTTACAGAGAAACTGAGGCACAGGGCACCTCAGGCTCTTTCTGTGCTGCAGCTGAAGGAAAGAGCATGGGTATACATACCCTCATTAGCTATAGCTTTCTAGCATGCAACTCAGTGGTAGCACATGGGAGTGCAGACAGCAGTAGGGTAACCTGAATATGCCCATTGCCTCTTCTTTATTGTGGAAGGCCGTGCCCCCTGGGTTGGAGCTGGCAGCAGTAAGCTGTTGCTTACCTTACAAAGCCTCTTGCTTGCACGTTCTGCCATCTTCAGTCCAAGGGGCTGGTAGAAGTATTGATAGCATCTGCTTTAAATCTTCCCTTTTTCATTTGCCAGATTAAGGAACTCTTGCTGCTCCTCTGCTTAGGCCAGCCCACCTCAATGGCACAGGAATAACTGTAACGTCAAAGCCACAGAGGACCAGCAACAACAGAAGTATGGAGTGTATAGCCATGTCGGGCCAGGGTGGGATGCCAGAACAGGGATGCAAAAGCCATTGCCCCATCTTACACAAACGGTGGCATGCACCTTCCTGGGGGAAAACAAAAGATTTGATTATTTCTAACTTCCTAAGAAAACATTAAAATTAGGATAATAACATTGTAAGTATTAAACCTGGCTTCCTTGTAGATTGTCGTGGTTAGCAGGAAGTTCAGATAGAAAGGAAAATAATGTGCAGTATCATTTAATGGTCAGTGCAGACCACTGCAAACAAATTCTCCTGATTAACTGACATCCTGACTGCACCCACAAACAGTAGGGATGCCTTCCTTGGAATGCCTGCTGCTTGTGGGTTACTTCTTGTTGTTTTCAAAAGTGTCTAAGGTAGCACAGACGTGTTTGTGCAGTAAAACAGGTAGACCAAAAAGCATGCTTTTTCATATAGAGGTCAGAAATCCCCTCTAGGATACCAGATTTATGGGGTCCCAGTATAGTCACAGTCTTTTGGTGAAGCAAGAGGAGAAAAGCTGCTGTCCAAATTACCCTGCAAATATCAGGAAATTAACTACATCTTTTTTCAGCCTACTTTGAGTCCTAGGTTTCCTAATCCAGTTGAAAGATTTTATAATATGTACTGTATGCAATATACAAAAATTACAGTTATAAGGCAAAGCTATTTATTTTACACTATAATGTTCAAACCCATTCTCAGTTGATAATATCAATATTCTCAAGCCTAAAACTGGTAAACTAAAATTCAGGCACACCAAAACAGAGTCTTAGAAATTATGAGACTTTAGAGTAAAAGCCCCTCAAATGCCTTCCAGTTTCTTGTTTTTCAGGTGCACTGAGCTTCTGTTTGAAGCACTTCCCCCCCACACACACAATTCCAGTAACTAGGACAACTTACCAGTGTGTGGTTTAAACAAATGCCAGTTAAAATTCTCCCACATTCACCTGACTCACGGTTGGTGCTGTAAGATGCTTGACAAATATTGCAAGACTCCTGCTAAATATTTTGGCAAGACTCCCAGTTGCATCCAGCTGATAGATATGCATCAGGTTTTAACTGTATGAAGTATTGGGGGTATTCTGGAAGAGGGTGCAGTAGCAGGCTGTGAATGAAGTAGGAAGAACAGAAATTGTTCCTTTGGAAGTAACTATTTTTATTGTTCAGATTTTTCTCCCACATTGGCTTGGTTTTGTTGTGATGGGGAACAGTTGGCTGGAAGGGACTTCTTGAGACCGTCTAGCCCAACCTCCACATGCAAAGCAGGATCAGTTAGAGCATTTCTGATGGGGAAATGAAGCTGGTTACTCCAGGCAGTGCATGTGGGTTTAGTGATGGAGGAAAAATACACTTGGCATTTCAGAAAATTAATTGTTCAAAATCAACTAGAAGGCAAGGAAGAGGAAGAAAATGTGATGGGCTCTTAGGAAAGACAATGTGGCTGGCTTCAATGACTACTCTTTAAGTGTTTACTCTAAACATGCTTTTAGTGCCTCTGATCAAACACCTTTACGTGCACATCCACCGTTAAGTCTGGAAACAGGTAGTAAATCCCAGCAGTATTTTGCTGGGCTAAATTATGAAAATAGATATATATACTTTATATAGATAGTTTGTTATATATATATATTTACTTTATATAGATAGAGATATACTTAAATGAATGCCATGCTTAAGAAAGGTAGATGGCAGCTGTGCAAAAAATCTCAAAACCTTTTCTTCAGGCAGACTTCTCTAATGACGCATTTATATAGCTATGGGGCACAACAAGAAGCTCCCTACCTCAAGAGCTCAGGCTTGCAAGTAGGCACTTCAGCTGCAGAGCAGGCATGACAAATGAATTGCAGATTAAACTTGTGTCATACGTGGTAGGTCTAACACTTCAGAGGTATTGTCTTTCTAGCTGCTACCACACTTCTGGCCCCTGCTGCTGAGGCTATGACTTAACATGTTGCTTTGAGTGATATATTTCCCAGTGCACTTGGGTAAAATGGGGTTGTTTTAATAACATACATAAATGTTTGTGTGACACATGCAAGATGGAGATCACTGGCTATTCAGCAGGTAGAAGTAATATCTTCAGGGACAGACTGACGAACTAAGACAAAATAGGAAAAAATTGCTGTGGTCAAGCACAAGTCTAATTGCCTACACATTGATGAGAGGCCATTTGGCAGACTGAGAGGTGTGCCAGGAACAGGCTCTGGCCCATAGTGCTGTCTTCAACTTTTCACTTCTGGTGTGCTGAGCATGTCTGCTCTGTGCTGAAGCAGCCAGATTTGCCTCAGGATAACCTGTTTGGAGCAAGAGGCTGGAGGCATACCAGCAATTCCAATGACCTTGGTGGTGAAGAGCCAATGTTCCTGGCTAGCAGGAAGTCTAAGTGTTTAAAAATTAAAATTAATTTGTAATTGAAGTGAAAAATTAAAATATCAGCATCTTATGTGAAGCAAATTCAGGGGAATGTTGATTATTTCTCTAGAAATTGTTCTATTAGATTTAAAGTTAAATGTAATAGTCATAGTAAATATGAAATGCATGGCTATGAAGGGTCAATATAAATATTTACTGTAGCATTAACTATATGATATGATTGCAACGGAATGTTTGGACTATTTTCCCCATTACAGTTTTATCATAATAGACATGTTTCCCCAAACATTTTGGTTTGAACAAAATGATATTGACCTTTTTCAAGAAAAACTGTTTTAGTCAGCATTTTTCCAGGCAGCTGTGACAATACAGCATGGAAGTCTGGCTGACCTTGTCCCTTCCAACATCCAGGGTTGCTCTTCCAGAGTAGTCTTTGATAATGTTGGGGAGACATTGTACTCCAGGGATGGTTGGATTGAATCAAGTGGTGCCATGAAAGTAGGAAGAGAGAGGAAAGCAAAATGCTTTTGCTAAAGACAGAAGAACAACGGAAAGGGAAGATGCTAGAGCCAGCTCACATTGATTTAGCTCAAAAAAAACCCCAATGGGAGTGGGTCCCTGGGTGCCTTGAGGGGCTGTGGCAGGGCTAGCCCAGCCAGTTAGGCTGGGATGGGGTTGTAAACCCTGCTGGAAACCCTGGACACTGGTTCAAAAATACCCAAGTGTCAGTTTGTCTTAAGCACAGGCTGCTGAGTCCAAGTTGTTCTGATGCTGGGGTGGGCTGGTCCTCCCTCAGCAATCACTGTAGCAGCTTTGCTGCCAGGGCTATGTGCTGGGGCTTGATGGGGTCTCACAGGTATGCTGGAGCCCTCTTCCACCTGCCTGCTTCTTCCCTGTGCACCCCAAGGCTGCTCTCCCTACATGTCCCTGGCTGTGGCACCTTCCCATAGATGCAGGTTTACTTTCTTGCTCTTTCGGAATCTTGCCCACCTCCCAGGCAGCCTCTGGGCTGGCTCGCATCTGTGCTTATCCTGTCAAGAGATGGTCAGCACTCTGTGCTGAAGCAGCCGCTGTAGGCAGAGTTATGGGCAAAGCTGATTTGTACCAGTTTATGGTGGGTTTAATAATTTTCCACTTCTGCAAAGAGGCAAAGCCTTTCCTACTGCTTTTTCTGTCTGTGTGTGGTGGAATAAACATCTGTTGGGCCAGTTCTAATTTGCAAGTGAGGGCAATTACCCGTGGCACAGGTGTGTTATCCTCTGAAAGATTTTATTTCTCTCAAATGTGGACATGTCTGCAAATAATTTGAGGCACTGCTATTTTATATCCTTACACCCTATGGAGGATAATTACTGAGCTTTTTTCTTCACCTTACTGTATCTTTGTTTCATTCACCAGAGGAAAATTCCCACTTATGCCCCTCCCATTTGCCACATAAAAACTCTCTTTGAAGTGGGAATACAAGTCACAATAAGTTTATTGTTAAAGTAAATTAGCACTGAATGAGAACACAGTGTATGTTTATGAGCCAATACATTTTGGAGAATGAGCCATTAAATTCCAGTAGTTTGGCTCCCGTCTTTGTGGTTCATGGCTGGCTTGTGTGAGGGTTTGATAAGAATCAGTTGGAGAATGAACTGATCATCTCTTGCGAACAAAACACTTTTTTTTCTTTTTTTTTTTTTTTTTTTTTACCTTTCTGTCTGCAAAATACAGAACCTTTAGGGATCTGTTTCCTTTCATTACAGGCTGCATCTGCAGATGATTGGAAACATACCTACAAGTCCCAGGATGTTCAGATCCAAAGTCTTGGAAGTTCAGTTCTACTTCAAATCCTTTGAAGTTCATTCCCATCTCTGCAAATGACTGATGGAAATGACTGAGCATCTGAAACTTGTTAAGAACCTAATCCAAGGACCCCCATTTAACTTAGTCGCTTTTGGATCAGGCCCTTGCAGTGAGCTCTGCTGAAATAAGGGACATTCGTTTTCCATCTTGGTTTTGCTCCATTATTGACTGGTAGGAATCTGAAGTGGTCAGACAAAATCTGATGAAATTTTTCTTTTCCTACATTCATTTAAATAGTTTTTAAATGGCAGTCTGGCATAAAATGATGTCTAAACCAAGGCAAGAATAATAAGAAATTTACAGACTTCAAAATTCCAAAGGAAATTCAGATCCTTCAAATTTGGGCTGGACTCCAGGGCCAGCCTGGAGTCATCATTTACTCATCTGGCCATTTTCTAGGTCCTGAGGCTCATCCTGTTCTTGAATATGGTAGCAAGTTTGCCTGGTCAGGGGACAGAGGGAACATGGAATGCAATTCCTAGCTCCATGCTTTCTGGCCCAGGCTCCCTTTATTTTCATAGAATCATAGAATCATTTGGTTAGAAAAGACCTTTAAGATCATTGAGTCCAACCGTTTTGGGGTGGCTTTAGATTGTGCTGTTGGTGCAGAGCTTTCAGCTCAGCAGAGCTGGATATGGGAAAAATCTCCTTACCACAGGGCATTCCTATGCTGCCCAACCTCCCTGTGATGTCTGCAGGGGACTTTATTTGCACTGCCTGCTGTACTTGGCTCAGGAGTGAGCAGTGCTTGGGGTTTGCTGAGCTGGCTTAGCGTACTGGCTTGCACAAAGCAATGCCAGGTTCTGGTGAGCATGGAAGCATTTTAAAATGGCCTTGTGTGCATCTGCAGTGAAAGCTTAGGAAAAAATTGTCCACTTTACTGCTTTTCTTTCCATGGGTCATTTAAAGCTGACACAGAAAAACTGAGGAGTGTCTTTTCTCCTGGTTTAGTTTCTCAGAACTCTCTATTTGTGCAGCCTCTCTTGGTATGGCTATTACATACAGGATGGAAGAAACCTTGCTTTGCCCATCAGACCTCTGGCTGATGTGAAAGAACAGCTTTCTAATTTTTAACTTTTCCCTGAGGTGGCACATTGGAGATGATCTGAACACGGAGTCCTCTTAAAATCATACTGTAAATTTGCTTGAATAGAAGGATGCATTGATCTTGACTGGAGAAAAAAAAATCCGTCACGCTACTTATGTCTGAAGAAAAACCTGAAGTGGAATATTGACTCACTGAAGCCAATGTTGAAGCTAACACCTAGAGATAATATATGCGAGTCTTCCCTTGGGCTAGAAAAGTGTCAGCCCACCTGGGGTGTTTGCTCCCTGCAGGGTCCCATGCTCCAGCTCTGGGGGCACTCTGGCGGCCACAAGCCCAAGGCCTGGGATCCAGAACTGGATGGTGTGACAGATTTTCCTTGGGCTGTGACAGTTCCTCAGGGCTGCAGTAGCCCATGGCAACTGGCAGATATTGCTGCAGCCCTTAGGTTGCTCTAGTTAGCGCAGGGAGACCTGTGCAGTGAAATATTTAATGCTCTAGGAACTGAAGTGCTAAATGGAATCCACTTGGGAGCACAAGGCCAAGTAAAGCATTAACACTGGAGTTAAGACAAATCAATTCAGGAATAACTAATATTGTTGACTTTGCTTGCACAAAATGCCACTTTCTTTGAGCTTTTATTGTCTCCCCCAAGAGCAGAAAAGACCTTTAAGATCATTGAGTCCAACCGTTTTGGGGTGGCTTTAGATTGTGCTGTTGGTGCAGAGCTTTCAGCTCAGCAGAGCTGGATATGGGAAAAATCTCCTTACCACAGGGCATTCCTATGCTGCCCAACCTCCCTGTGATGTCTGCAGGGGACTTTATTTGCACTGCCTGCTGTACTTGGCTCAGGAGTGAGCAGTGCTTGGGGTTTGCTGAGCTGGCTTAGCGTACTGGCTTGCACAAAGCAATGCCAGGTTCTGGTGAGCATGGAAGCATTTTAAAATGGCCTTGTGTGCATCTGCAGTGAAAGCTTAGGAAAAAATTGTCCACTTTACTGCTTTTCTTTCCATGGGTCATTTAAAGCTGACACAGAAAAACTGAGGAGTGTCTTTTCTCCTGGTTTAGTTTCTCAGAACTCTCTATTTGTGCAGCCTCTCTTGGTATGGCTATTACATACAGGATGGAAGAAACCTTGCTTTGCCCATCAGACCTCTGGCTGATGTGAAAGAACAGCTTTCTAATTTTTAACTTTTCCCTGAGGTGGCACATTGGAGATGATCTGAACACGGAGTCCTCTTAAAATCATACTGTAAATTTGCTTGAATAGAAGGATGCATTGATCTTGACTGGAGAAAAAAAAATCCGTCACGCTACTTATGTCTGAAGAAAAACCTGAAGTGGAATATTGACTCACTGAAGCCAATGTTGAAGCTAACACCTAGAGATAATATATGCGAGTCTTCCCTTGGGCTAGAAAAGTGTCAGCCCACCTGGGGTGTTTGCTCCCTGCAGGGTCCCATGCTCCAGCTCTGGGGGCACTCTGGCGGCCACAAGCCCAAGGCCTGGGATCCAGAACTGGATGGTGTGACAGATTTTCCTTGGGCTGTGACAGTTCCTCAGGGCTGCAGTAGCCCATGGCAACTGGCAGATATTGCTGCAGCCCTTAGGTTGCTCTAGTTAGCGCAGGGAGACCTGTGCAGTGAAATATTTAATGCTCTAGGAACTGAAGTGCTAAATGCAATCCACTTGGGAGCACAAGGCCAAGTAAAGCATTAACACTGGAGTTAAGACAAATCAATTCAGGAATAACTAATATTGTTGACTTTGCTTGCACAAAATGCCACTTTCTTTGAGCTTTTATTGTCTCCCCCAAGAGCAGGTTTAAGGGCAAACACAAATATTAGTAATCTTTCTCCTATTAATTATTGTTAAAGATTTAAGGGATCATAGACTTTAAAGTTAATGCCCCATTCAATGTGGGAAAAGGCAAAACTGTGCATCCCCAGTGGTGGTGTTCTTTCTGGCTGGCTGGTTGATCACAGACCAACTGTCCTGCCTTGCGATATCAGCAGCAGGTTGCTTTACTTAGGGGCAGTAATTGTGAGATGAAGCAGATTCCAGATGAAGAGAGCGAGTGAGTGAGCACGCCTGCATGCGTGCATTGCATGTGTACCTATGTGCACTCGTGAACGTGTAGATGAATGAAAGCAGCAGTTGACCTGCTTCTAAATCTGGTGTGGCAGGCCTGCTTTTTTGCCCTTGTGCAAGATTTTATCTCTGCTTATCCTGCAAAATGATCTCTTTCAACTCTTATATACAAAAGAACTTCTGAAATCATGGGTTAACTTTGGAATAAAAGTTTTTATTTCCTTCAAACATGGGTGGCTTCCATGGCCTGCTCTGCTCTAAAAGTGACCCGTTCCAAATGGCATTGTAGGGCCTCCCGGGTTCACATTTGTCAGTTCCAGATCGGATTTCTTTGCTTTACAAAAGTGTATTTGGTAACCCTCTGCGCTCTTCCTTGGATCAAGATGATCAGTTTGTTCTTTCTTAGGAATCTCTTCTATCAGCTGTGTGACTGTCTTTCATCAGCCCTGAATAGACATTATGAAGGATAGAGATTGGACTCTAAATACGAGTTATTACAGGGGATGTGTCTAGGGAAAAAGGACCCAACCCTGCTAACAAGATTTTAGAAAGATTTGAAGAATGAAACAGTTTTCATAAACTCAGTGTGTTTGTTACACAACATTGAATGCAGTATTGAATACAAAGCTATTGAAAGACAAACAATTTGCCTAAAAAACTGGATGAATTATTTTTACCTAATCAGTTTCATTTGCTCCAAATGCAATTTTTGAGCAATCAAAGCCAACTATTAATTTGGTTCAAACTCATTTAATAGTTTTGGCTATAAAGATTGAAATATTTTGCATTATATCCATATAGCTCTACCCGTATAAAATAACCCCCTGCTTTTCACTTCTGAAAGCATTTCAGTTTGGGGCATTTGGAATGTAGAGATGGACACTTTTTCTGCAGTGATGATTCAGGCTTGCAAACTCAATTTTATGAATTGATTTTTTTTTTTCTATTCTGTCTAGAAAAAAGGAAGGACAGAATGTTGTGAAAGAGTGGTTTCCTTTTATTTTTAAACCTAGGTGATTTTTCTGAAAGGGTTAAATAATGATAAACATTTTTTCATCAGGAGCAGACCTTATTAAGAGTCCTCCTGTTTGTTGTAAAATTTAATTTTTTAATATTTCTGCTCAGCCATGAACACCAAACTCCATTGTTTACACAGCTCTATTTGTAGTAAAAGCCAGGGAACTTACTGCTTAGAAGTGGAATTTGCACCCACGTTGCCCGCCTGCCTGCCCTAATTACCACTCTCCAGGGCACTCTAGGGTGTTTGGTGTTCCACCTGGCCTAGACTTGCTTGAATATTGTGAGAAGGAAAGGGGGCAGACTGACTGTAGCCTGCTCCTACTTTCCTGTACTTGGGAGTCCCTGATGCAAGTCCTTCCCTTTACTGAAAAAAATCTTTAAGAAAAAAAATAATTATTTTTTTGGTTTCACTGTTTGAACTGATACCTACAATCCTGTTCTGTGCAGCAACATTTGTAAGAATGAAAGAGCACTTCTCACTCCTTCCTGAACTCATCTGCCTCTTCTGTGACAGTGGCAGGCTTGGAAATGACTGCTGATTACGACAGGTGAAAGTCATGAATACAGAGGGACTGGGAGGAAAATTGCATTGCAATCTGCCATCCACCCTGGAAACCAGAAGGGAGATGATGCTGTGCCAGCACGTCCTCCGTATGCACTGTTTAAGGGCAAAGGGGGAGCTGGACTCTCCCAGGAATTGGCGCTGAGCTTTAGCACGTTTCAGAAATCAGCTCTTTAAGCAAACGAGAGAACATCCTGGAGCAGCACTGGTTCCGCAGCGGGGGTGGGGGCAGCAGGAGACCATCACCTGGCAGTCAGCAGGTTGAGGCAACACTGGAGAGAACCACTTGGCAACGGGCAGGTGGACCAGACAGCAGGAGTGCGGCACCATTTGCTCCACAACTTGGCATTAATGAGACACCTATTGGAATTCTGCACACTCTTTAAAGACCTTCTGTGCGGAAAATCGTTACATTTACCGTAATCCTTCGCAAGTGAAAAAGCAAACTGGAATCTTCCCCGCTGTACTTATTTGTGGGCTTCCTAGGAGGCTTTTGGAGCTGTGTGAGTCATGTTGCTTTCTGAATGGAGGTGCTGAGAGGTAGACAGCTACCGCAAGCGATGCACAAACTGGAGAGTCTTGTGCATGAAGGGGGTAGGGTTCAGTGTGAAGGGCTGTTATTTGACTTGACAGTCAGAGTTGGGTTTTTCCAAGCAGTTTCCCTCTGTGCATGCACACTCTTAAAAGCACTGTTGCTGCGCATGCTGGAGAGAGCTAACATGCCATGGATGGAAGCACACAATGGAGAACTTAGAAATGTGGCCCTCAAAACTAGGGCTGTATTTTTAAGGAGCTTATATATCCAGCATCCTGAGCTCTTCCTAAAAGACTGGCTGTAGGTTTAGCAGTGAAGGGGTAGACTGTGAGCCATCCAGGCTGTGTTTAAAAGTGCTTTTTCTTAGACAGCCAAAAAATTCTTGGATTCCGCAGTGGCATGCAGCCTGTGGAAGAAGGCTCTGTGCTAGGGTAAAAGCAGCCTATGGTGCTCTCTGGCTTATGATGCAGATGGACAGCAGGGAAGGAAATGTGCCTTTTTCATTTTTGTAATGCTGGTGATCACTTAACGGGCTTCATTGTTTACTTCCCAAGGAGACCTCTGCTTCCCGTGTGTTTTGAAGCGCACCATTGCTCTCCTATGCTACCATTACATGAACACAGCACTGATCTACAACCTTTACTGGTTCAAATTTGAAACTCTGGCCCAGCAGATGAAGAATTCAAGTGGTGCTCCTGGAGTCATGTCCCGGAGAGCTGGCCCTGGCTGAGGCAGAACTAGGAGCTCCCTGTTGACTTCTGTGGGCTTCGTTTGTTCACAGCATCACAGAAAGCAGCCTCCGCACCTCTCTTTGACCTACCTTGAGAGAAGGATGGCAAAGAGAGAGAAAAAACAGAAAGGCAGAGGAACTATTCTTTTTTTTTTGGCGGGGGGAGTGGGGACTGGGGATGCCCTACCATTTACTGTAGCTGAGAACAAGCATAGCATCCTCTGTACTACCAGAGCCAGGAGGCAGCAAGAGAAATGTATAATCTTGTGTCTGGTATGGTAGGGGGAGGGGAAAATGTCTTTTAAAGTGTAATAACACCTAGGTTTTATAATCCTGCCCAGCTCAGGCTTGACAATTCTTCCGATAGCCCAAATACTATAAATTTAGTTGAAGATAACAGAACAGATGGGAAAAACATATGGTTTGTAGGTAGTGTGTGGTGGTTGATATTTGTGGTACGTTAGGGGAATTTATTTTATTCTCTCTCCTTCCCTGTATAACTTTTTTCATACTTTCTTGAGTTCTTTGTGCCTTTAGGTGAGCTTAGGGCTTTGCAAACGTCTGATAACTCGGCTTTGTTCAACCAAATTATCTGTTGCTTTGTAAATCTCCTTTAGAGTTAGAGAGTTTATTGCCTGTATATATTATCTTCAAGCTCCAGTTGGAGCCAGTAGAAGCTGGATCACTTAGAGCCCAATCACTTATTCCATCTGTCCCATTAATATCTGTGGAGAGCTTGAATGGACAAGTGATTCCGTACTGAGACTTCCCTTTGCTCGACTGCTTTGCTAGTCCTCACCATGTGCATTGAATGCCAAGAGATGGAGCACATGCAGGAGAGTGCCACAGGTGCAGAGAGCCTGCCTGTGTGCATGGGCTGGGAGCAGCAAGGGACCTGCTGGGCAGAGCCCACCTTCCTACCAGTGTGGTGTGGCTCCCCACCATCGCTGTCTGGGAGGGAATGCGAGGACACCTCCAGTGGCTGGTGCTGCTGCCAGCAGCATGGACTGCTTCCCTTTCAGTTTTGTTTAGAGAAAGCCTGCCTGTTCTGCAGGGGGCTGCTGGAAAAGCACCAGAATATTAACCCCCTGATTTACCTGCTGATCTCCTCCCCAACAAATCTGTGCATTATGCTGGAGTTAGATACAATGCTCAGCTTTTTATATGATGTGAAACCTAGGCAAGTGAGACTGGGTTTAGAACACAAATATACAAACAAGTATTTGCTTCAAGTATTTGCTTATGGATACCTGAGAAAAGTTGCATGAGAATATGTGTCGTGGTTGCAGCACAGGTTTACATTTACAGGAAAGGGACTATAGACTAATGTACGGGAGGCAATATCTTTGCCCATAAGTTTAAGATGCTTGAGAAGAGCCCTCTTTTCCTTTGGAAAGGACATTTGACAGCTAGTCTTTTGACGTGGCCATAGTTTGAAGTGAAGGAGTATGTCTTTGCCACAGTACATGGACAGGATAAAGTCCATCTTCTGATAAAGGATGAGATCAGGCTTGAACCAAACTCAGCCTCAACTGCCAGAATTTTCTGTCCATGAACCCCGCCTAAGTGCCACGAGGTCTGAGATAGGCTGCTGACTGACCCAGCAGTGTCCACCTTGTGTCTTGAAGGTAGTCTTGTGGTACAGGGATGCTGTGCTTGTACCAAAGCTCTTT
>NW_009260410.1:1571033-1583584 GCF_000687185.1 Egretta garzetta
CACATTGAGTAACAAAGTAATGTGCAGTAATATTCTTAAGGTATTTCTGACCTAATGTGTCCCACTTTGGTGAAATTATCTGAAAACTATTTGTAGGCTTTTGACCTCAGCTTGAGCCAAGGCTCTTCCACATTATCTCAGGCTCCTCAAAGCAGCCTGATCTGTCATTAGAGATGATCTGTCATTAGAGATGTGGATTATGTGAGCAACCTGGTGAAATGAATGCTGCAAATATTTTCTGTTTTGTAAACACTTTAAATATGTTGCCTGTGGAATAGATGGCATGAAGTGCATGACACCAAGCTTATCCTGATGAGAAAGCCAAATGTGCCATGGGGAACCAGCTGCAAGAAGCAGCAAAGAGTTTAGGTCAATTTAGGTGAGACAGGTTTGGGTTGATGTCCATGCCGCTGAGAGCAGGATACCAAATAACTATTTTTTTATGCAAACTGTTGAAAACTGAGTGGAAGATTACTACTTCAGCTGTGTCTGGAAAGATGCGCTGTAAATTAATGGAAACCAAGGATATGATCCTGCAAAGCATTTGGCGTTCCTATACCCAGCGTGTGCTTGGTGCAAAGATTTTATCCAGCCAACAGGATCAGTTCTGGTCTCCCATTGACAAGGATGGGTTTCAGATTTGGCTTGTAGAATTGACTGGGACAAACTCACTGATGTGGATTTGTATTTCAGGAGCAATGGTCAGGTTCCAGCTGGCAGAAGGTCACTGTAAGTTGTCGCTGAAAGCACAGCTAAGGGAAATTGTAGGAGAAGGATTATCTTGGCAATGCAATTTGGGACTACCAGAATATTAAGACTATTACAACATGCACATGCTGATCAAAGTAGATCCTTAACTCTGGCATCTCCCCCTTGAGGCCAGACTTTAAAATTACAAAATTCTGAGGATCAAAAGAAACTCTTAAGAACAGCATTGAAAACCCAAAGCTGCAGTTCCTAGTTGAAGGGCTTGTGACTCCCATGTTAGCTGGGCAACCTTTACATTACGTCTGCCTGAATGTATTGGGTTTGTGTGGCAAGGTCTTGGTAGTGGGGGGGCTACAGGGGTAGCCCAGAAAATAACAGAGTCAAGTTGTGGCTTTTCACTACTGTCTGTTGATACCAGTGTGAGCAGAAATGGGATCCAGAACTTGGAAAAGTGGAGGCTAAATAATGGGCCTCATATTAGTGGAGGGTGTATGTTGTGCCGTGTTGCTTAGTCCATCTCTGAAGGCCCATGGAAAGATGCTGTGGCTGGGGACGGGATAACTGTACCTGGGGAGCTCTACGGAATAGTCTTGCTTTTTTGCTTGACTAGAGAACACTTCTGCTCCAACACACAGTGACTTTTCACACCTAGAATACATTCTTAGGAAGGGAATGCGCTACGGGTCAGAAGTTTTAAAAAAAATGTTACTGAGTTTCTGATGGTATTTTATGTATATATTCCGCCTTAGAAATGTTTCTTTTGGAAGGATGCAGGAGGTAGAACTATTCACTTGGTCTGTAAGTGAGGTGTTTTTTCAGCTGTAATTGTGTCTTTTATTCTTAAACTTACTCTTGTAATTAAAAGGATATGACAAGCTTTTGCATTCCTAAACTCTGACCCATTTAAAGTGATTGGTTGTGCTTGATGTCTTTTCTCTGTTTTCCTCTTTCCTGAGCTCCTAAGTCCCAGGTAGCCAACATTATTTGTTTGCTACTAATAGCTTTTCCACCCACTTGCCACACCTAGTTAGTGGTTCAGCAATGCAATACTTTAAAATTAGCCAGAACCTGATTCTGCTTTGGTTTACACTGACACTGTATGGCTGTAGCTCCAACAGGGAGAAGGGAATCAGTCTCAATCTATAACCATTATTCCTCTGAAATATTTGGCAGTGACTTCTTTTAACCTTAGTGCAGAAATTTCCTTTGCAGGAACATGCAAAATGTATTTTACATCTGATAGGGCTCTTAATGAATCCTTGGTTCCCTCAGAGTTTCAATAAATATGTCTTGCTGAAAACTTTATAGACAGCCCAATTGGCAAGGGAATGGGACAGAGCAGAGCTGCAGCCTTTAAAGGCCCGAGGCTGGAATCGCCATTGCACTGCATCTGGCTGAAGGGGGGTGGTTGCCCACATTGGAGCAAGCAGGTAGTGAATGCCATCCTGATCCTGAAGCAATTTCTATCTGCTTTGCACTGGTATAAATGACTGCATGCAGCCCATGGAGCTGAGCTTGGTATACCTTTCTGGGTGCCAGAGAAAATCACAACTGAGTAGAGATACAAAGAGGACACAGAATTAATGCTTGTTGGCATTGCTGTGGAGAAATTATAAAGCCACTGGTAACAAAAACTGCAGTGGGAGAGGTTTTAGCTATTGGCTTCATAGATGGCTGTGGATCCCAGAGCCCTTGATTCTGGAGAGTGTTTTGTTGCAAAGGTACCCAGGACTGCAGCTGTCCCCAGTGTCCCTGATGTGCCTCCACTGGATCCAACCTCTCCCTGAAATCTTTCACGCAGCTGCCACCTTGCAGAGCTGAAGACTTGTAGGCCAGTTTGCTTGTTCCCTTGCTTGGATGTGGTGACTGTGATTAGCTATTAAAAGGGGCTCCATTGTAAGAGAAATGTGAGCTAGTGAATGGAAGGAAAATGTTGACTTTCAATTCCATAGCACAAATAATCTGTTCAAGACCAAAAATGTCATTTATTACTAGAGACTTGTGTTTTTGCTGTTCTTTGTATTGTTGCAAAGACAGTCTAATTATGTCTCTGGATTTATTTATACTGCTTGTACATGGGCCTCTCTCTTCCCTGCCCTTTAAAAAAGGGAAAGACCAGGAGAATCTGGTAGCAGAATGAGGCTGTCTCCATCTCTGGGGAGGTAGCACATGGGACAGCCTGTGCTCCCCACACATGCCCTGCCAGCAACACTATTCCCTCCATGTTAGCAGAAGCATGGGAGGTGAGGACATGCCTTGTTTGCTGTCAAACCTGTCCTGGCTTCATTTTGGCCCACAACGTATTTTCCTCCCAATATTTTCCTCTTCTCATAAATTCATCCTATAGCTTGAATTTAGCCAACAGAAAGGGGAGAAGGGCATCCAAGAAAGGGAGGAGAAAGGAGAGGCTTATAGAGGTGTGGGGAAAATGGTGTCGACGGCTGACACTCAGGCTAAGTGGAAATGAGGTGGACAGAGCAAGTTGTACAAATAGGTTTTCATCTGCCTGATGCAGAATTTATGGCATTTAAATGAATGTTTGGAGAAGGATTCCTGGTCTGGTTGGGGCACACAGTAAACTCACTGAGGCCATCCTTGTGTTCTTGTAGTATTAGCACAGGGAACTGTAGTTCCCCTGCTGCTGCTGGATTTCTGTATAAAAGTGAATCTAAACAGGGTGTTTCTGTCCACCCTAAGTAAAATGAAGGCATAATAAATAAGTCAATAAAATATGTCTTGAGGAGGAAGTAAAACAGCCACTTTGTGTACGCACATGCCAACGCCCAAAGCACTCTTGTAAAACAGAAGCAGCAGCTCTTCTCCCAGTCCTTTCCTGGTGTAAATGTGACAGCGGGCGTGACCTGCACCGGGCGTTTCCGCTCATACAGAGCACGAGAAGAATTAAAGCAAAGATCCGAATATTCTTGAAAGTGAAGAGGCAGCAGGAGCTTGGCATCTGGTTTGAGAAAGGAGGAAGTACGAGTAAATATTTGAGGGGAACAACTGTTTTAGTCTTTTCGTTCAGGGGCCCAGTCTATTGGGTTTTGCTGAGGCCAGAAGGATGAAGCCCTGTGTTTGTCATTAGGACTAGGTACACACAGTTCTGTGGATTTTGTACTTTTACAGCTGCTCTGTGATAATGTAAGAGAAAAAAATAATCCTTTATAGGCCCTGATTATCGGGTTACAGTTTTAGAGATATAGATGCCAGCAATTTAAATGACTCTGTATTAGGTTGTCCTTGAAAAAACAGAATTTGTAACTAAAAGGACAGTGCAAGGAACTCTTTATGAATAATAATGCCATATTAGTTGGAACAAGCATTGTATATTTAGAAATTTTAAGTCATTGAGTACTTTTAAGCAAAGTATATGTGCAGTGGTTATCTTGCTTCTTTATGGACAAAAATATTTTATTGCTAGCTATTATGAACTCCACAATCTCTAGGCAGAGATTATAATGGACTAGATGCAGGGTGCTATCAATAATCTTAGTTAACATTTCAATTCTATTAGCTTAATACACTGATAGCATTCATTGTGGACTGAATGACAATCAGAAGTATACCACAAGAGTAATTACATATACCTGTATGAAGAATTATTCTACAGGGCCGTATATCACACTGATTTCTGAAAGCATTACTCTTCTTCGTATTGCAGTTCGCTACTGCCATTTCACTGTGCAAATGATTGTAAAGCTAGAAGGTTACAGGAGGACGCTTGTGTGAAGCTGTGTTGAATGCCGGCTGTAGTGGCTTGTCTGTACTTGGTTGTCTTCCAGATCTCTGGGGTTGGGCTCCACCTGTGCCAAAGAAGTGTGTCGTCTAGTGGTTCCCATCCTCTCTGGAGCCAAGCCTCATGTTCGAACCCTGGCAGTGTCCCATGCTTCCTTGGATCGAGCTTTAACTGGATCAGGGCTTGGAGTCCTGGTTTGCTGCTTGCGCATGTATGCGTGCACCTGCTTTTTGATGTGAAGTGTTAGCAAGTACAGTTTGGCGTGTTAATGCAAAATCTGTCAGAGCAGGTTGCCCACCTGAAGTCAGTTTCTTAAATGTATGGCAAACACATTTCTGCTGTGATTTCTGTGATTCTGGAAACCCTGTTGCAGTTTAGAAGGGAGAGGTTGTGCTGTCTCCAGCTCTTTCTTTCCCTCCTTCAGACTGGTAAGTGGACTGGTTTGTAAACTGCATCCTCTATACTGTGACTCCATCCATGAAAGTATGGGGTGTACATCAGAATAACCTAGGACTTCTGTGCTCTTACCACTGTCCTCAGAGGTGTTCTGGTCAAATCCTCTGTCCCTCAGATCCCTGTGTGGGGAGAAAGGTTTATCTTGTGAGCAGCTGTAGCATGAGGTGTTAGCTGAAGGCCTTCCTCTGGAAAGCAAGGTTGAACTCTGGTTTGTGAGTAGTGCTGACTGGGATGCTGTGATGTGTAGCTGGGCTTCTAGCAGAATAACACAAGTCTAAGGTCCCATTTTTACTGCAGTGTCCAAAAGAGCGTAGAAGACATTGCCATGCAAATCATGAACATTCGGATTTCCTTCACACTTGCTTTATTAGCGTTGTTTCGCTTTGCCAAATTCTAGCTTGAGTTGGAACCATGCTGCAAAAAGGCAAATTATGTTGTGTTTGCTTTAGCCCAAAAGAGTACACAAAGTGCTGGAGCTCTCCAAACCCACATCAAAGGTGAGCGTACCCTCTGCTGCTCCAGATGCGTCTGTCAAAAAGGATAAGCATTTGCTGCTGCATGGAAAGATACTTAACCTGTCTGCTAATGTAGCAAATTACTTCTGCCCCTCCTGGCTTGGAAAAGACACTTGAAAATTAAACCTGTGTAGTCTGGGCAAAATGCAGAGCAAACTCAGGTGGCAAACAGCTCCACAGAGAATATCAGAGCAAAAGGATGTAAGAGAGACAATAAATGTTCTGAAGTGATTTATTTGGTGGCAGTGTCTTCAAATCTGCAATAAAAGAGGATCCCCTCAATGGAGAACTTGCTCTGCTGTTGCTTGCTGTACCTGGACAGGAACAAACCAGGGAGGCCTTCCAAATACTGCACAAAGCAGGAACTTGTTTTGCCTAATATCTGTCCCACTCAATTACAATCAATCTGAGAACTGGACTTTGCTCAGTTTGTACAGCTAGCCTCAGGCTCCTGTAAATTACTTTGATCTACATGGATCCCTGAGGATCTCTTAACTTGTGAGTTGGGCTCCGCAGCCTGTTCCATGAAATGGGAAATTGTGTCTTACTGACAGGGGTCTTGCTGCAAAGCTCCATTCCCTCCACCCCTTCTGATAGCAGCAACCGGTTTCACACTCATATTCGTAGAACCTGGTGCTTCTCTGAGAAGTGGCTTTCCAACAGGGTAACTACAATTAATGATGCACTGTAAATGCCATAGATGAAACCACATCATATATTTAAATTAAAAATTTATATTATTACTTTATAAATACCCGTTTTCTTTCTAAAATCATCACCCCAGTTGAGGGCTATGGCATTTCCTGCAAATGATGACCAGCTGGGGTTAATAGCCATTCATTGTACCAGAGGTTATCATCTCTCAGCAGGGTTTTTATTTTTTTCCCTAGGAAATTTCCTGTCTTTAGGTCTGTATTGCTTAAATGATACTACTGCCTTAAATGTCAGCTGGCATACAGGGAGGTTCTTCTGGCTTACTCAGTTTTGTCTGTGAGAAGGGTGGGAAATTTTCTGTCAGTTTTGTTTCTCATGGAAAATACACTTTTCACAACATAGATTTGCTTCTGTTTGGGGAACGCTGACTTTGGGGATTTTTGGTTTAAAGGTTGTTGGGGTTTTTTGTTTGGTTGGTTTTTAGTTAGTTGAAAGCTTAGAGTCGAAAGCTTACATTTGTTTTCTGTGTGGGAAATACCATTTTTTTTGATGGTTCTCCACCTCCCAATTTTGCAACAGGAAAATATTATGTTGTAAAAATGGGTGGGGAAAGGGGAGATTAGCAAAACCCGATGTTTTCTACAGAGAAATAGTCAATTTTTCTGCAGCTGAAACATGTATTTTCATTTTTGTTTGGTTGGACCATTTTTCTTAGTGGAACTGAAATGTTTTCCTTTGCGGGACTGCGAGCTTCCCTTGGGCCCAAGTGAGCTCTTGGTGCTTCCTGGGACTTCAGGTCCGCAGTCTGTATGTACAAGGCTGACACTTGCCCTGGGGTCACCCTGCATGCACAGGCAGCTTCCACCACCAGCAGCCTTCTTCTGCTGGTGATGTGTTATGGGGTGGTGTGGGAAACTCAGGTGAGCCAAGAAGTCAAATGAAGTTCTTTGGCCCCTGGAGCAGCTCAGAGCTTGAACTGGTTTGTAATGAAACATTTTTGCCTTTCTGAACAGAGTTATTTTGGTGCCAATTGCTCCATAGGTGTTTTCTGTAGGCAAAATAAAAGTGAGTTCTGTATAGCAATATAGCAGATCCTGGCATTTTGCTCAGGATCAAAACTCTGCTTTTCAACTAAGAGAAGAGCCCAGCTTTAGATGACAGAGTGCATGGGTTTATCTTCCTAGTTCCACTGTTGAGGATTTACAGTACTGTAAATCTAGACTAATACCATGTAAATCCATAGTAATGTAACTATATTTATTTCCCTCCATGGAGCTGTCTAGGTTTACACCAGTGAGAATAAGAACAGTATTTGGCCCTTTAACATCTATCTCCAGATAATAAAAGTCATATGAGGGTTTCACTAAATATTTGGCAAACCTACTAAAACAAGCCTAACAAACTACGCAGGACGTAGATTAATTTCCTCCACCAGCATCTGGGTTCAGCATTATAATTAGCAGCAGATCTCCTAGTGATATGCCAAACAAAGATGTTTATGTCAAATAGCTATTTCTTAGAAGAAAAAAAAAAAAGAGAGAGGGGCCAAGTTAATCGAATACCATGAAATCAGTTCACATTGCTAGCCTGGATGATAAGCAGTTACTGCCAGAGGTGTTTACAGATGGAAGCTAGCAAAATTTTCAGTTACGTTGTTCAGTTTGTGGTTGTACAGGCATTGCAGGGACACAGGGAACTTTAATCTGTCTTTACTTTCTTACCTCTCCTAATGGCTGCTCTTCCCACTTGAAACTTCTTTTGATCTCTTGACATGTGAATCACACTTGTTCACTTGGACTTACTTAGGCTTTGGCTTTAAATCAACTCTGCATGTTGAGTGCACCTCATATGAATGACAGGGAATGCTTAGAAAAGTTGGCATGGGAGTTTCCACAAACAACAGCCAAAGCAGACGTATCCACAGCCCAGTAAAGTCTCTGTATCCTCTGAACTGCCACAGTGGGGCTGTGTCTATGAAGAGGACAACGTTCCTGTTGGTATTTTGGAACATGGAGATCCAAGTTACTGCCAGGAACCTGAGGAAGGGGAAAAGAATGAATTATTCAGACCTCTGAAGAAGTTTGAATTGAGCTCTGCTGCTAGAAACAGATACAGATCTATGTGTGGGCTTGATAAAGGAAACCCCGATCTTCCTGAGATTAGGCGGTCGCTCTGTAACAGAAACAGAACTGCAGAGAGTTAATTTAATGTGGAGGAATTCTATGAATTTCTGGAAAGACTGAATGAAATCACAGTCCGAAGTGATCAAGAGTAGTCCGTAGACAGATTTGGCAACTTTTCTGGACTGTTTTACCACAAAATGACCTTGGGTTTATAGCTGTGTCACGCTAACGTTTGAACCTTCAGTTTGTGTGCTAGAGGGCTGCACTCTGCCAGTGGCAAAGGATGCTTTCACTCATTTATAACCTGGAGATATTAGACATCATAAAAAGTTCAATATACCCATGTGATGATAATATATCTGTTGTCTGCACTGCAAACTTCCCAGCTAGCATTCCAGGATTATTTGTCAGGCAGTAATTAGAATGATGCATTTTAAATCTTCTGAAATGGTGCCAGGAACAGAATTGCTTTCCATTTTGAACAGTATTAGTGGTACGGCTGGAAATGCTGCCTAATGAAAATACTTTTAAACATCTCTTGGTCTGTGTTTGGTCCCAACCTGCCTAAGGAACACAGGCAATCTCTTATGTTCACCTTGCTGGGTTGCAGAAGAGTTACTTAGCAAGCTGTCAATGCTGATTACACATATGGAAGAGTCCAGGCTTTAATGCCACTGAACCTTACTGCAAAGAGCTCAAAATGGTACCAAAGTACCAAACACTCAAAATGTTCAGGGGGATTTGTAATTTTGCCTGCTCGTCAGGGTAGAACAACTTCCCCTGCGGCCAGTGTGACCTCCCGAGATGCCCAGTGGATTCAAGCCCCAGTTCTGGATCCTAATTTAGAGAACAGCCATACTGATCAGCATGTTTGTCATTAGGACTTTCATTCAACATAGTAAAAGGTGGAGAACTGTAATTTTAGACCTATGATTTGTAAGTATCAATGCAGAGATATGACCAGAAGATTGGTAGACTTGTCTAGATTCAAACTCTGGCAGAATAGGGATGAAAATCTAGTACTTAATTTTGAAATTAAGCTTTAAAAGGTATATTTTTCTTTTCATAAGGGAACTTTTTCATAAGGAAACTTTAGTTTTTCTAAGGAATTTTTCGTAAGGAACTTTAGTCATTTGTCTTCAAAACTGCCATATCTACAGTGAAAGAAATCTTCATTTGTTTATAACCTACACCCAGGAATGAAGGCTCTGGGTCAGACCATGGTACTGTGATCGCAGCAATAAGTTACAATAAAGTCTGTCTCTAGCTATGTTATCTCTTGCTCAGGCTTCATAGTAGTAGTCTATTAATCCTGGGATTTAGAGAAAGTTGCTGAATGAACAGATGCCTACATGCCCTCTTTCCTGCCCAAATCTTGAGATTCTTTCCAATAACCCATCTTTGGCAACATCGTAATGGTTTATCACACATTCTCTATACTGAACACCAGGCCTCATCTGATGTAAACTACACAGCAATGCTAACCTATGCTGATTTACAGCAGCCCAGGGTAAGACTGAAGGAGTTTAAAAGGGAGTTGACATCCTATAGAGTAGAATCAAACACATGCATGTTGGAAATGGTTTCAATCAAGCCCAGTTCTGTTGTTCTACTCAGGAGTACTTGTGCATGGCTGTCTCAAAAGGTGAGGATTCATGTGCTGTGCCATGATACCTGGTGTCACTAGGAAGTATTTGTGGAATAAATCTATCTGCAGTCACTCTTTGGCTCTTGATCTGGAGCTGGCATGCTGTATAGGTTCTTAAATGTGTCTCCTGCCCGGACACTGAAATATTCCTTGGAGTCACCCTTCCCACTTTTACTTTGGGTTACATGATATCTACAACAGCTGCAACTGCTTCTGTGCTTCTCCACTTCTTTCCAACCACTTCTATGGGGATCCTGCTGGAATCACAGTGAGGATGCCCATGCTTTTTGCCTTCAGACTATGGGAAAGAAACGGGGCACTGCTAGTACCAAGGCTGTTGGCGACTGTTGATGAATGAAGGTCCGCTCTCAGAGCTGCTACCTGTCAGAAAGCATCTGGGGAGAAAATAAAAACAACCCACATAATTTCGCCTGCAAAAATGGAGGAAATGCAGACTATGTATCCATCTCTCATGGCAGAGCACAGGGGGACCACAGCAGAATAAGCGGTGAAGAGGCTGAATGTGACTAGTTCTTTGATGACAAGGTGGCCTGGTCCTGGTTTCTCCTGCCCCACTTTGAGATCCTCTATGTTCCTCAGCACAACCTGAGTGTCACTGTGCAGTGTAGCTGCTGAGCCTCAGAGGCCAGTGCTACCTGCTGGGGGTGATGTGGGGTGATTCAGAAGACGTGGCTCTTCAGGACCCTGACCAGCAACAGGATTGCTGGCAACTCAGGATGGTGTTCATCCCTGTGCCCAGAGAGGCCCTGTCTCTGTGCATTTGCAAGGTAAAGGGGAAAGATGGCTCTTCTGTGTTCTCTTTCCTACAGCGCAAGGTGAGCCCCAGTTTGGCAGTTGGCATGCAACTTCACTCCTTCTGCTTTCTTTTCCTCTCGTTTTCTCTCTGTAGTGCAAAAATAGTATCAGTAACACATTTATATCCTGCAGGAAAGGTAACATGTGGACAATGTTGCAAAACTCCAGGTGGGAGCTGTGGCTGTCGTACAGAAATGACATATGTAAAAGTTACCAAATATACACAGAAGCTTTGAAGGAGAAAGGTGTGATTTCAGAGAAAATTATCTCGTGCTTCCTGAGACAAATGGGAAACCAGGTTGCTTGCCCCTCATGGGAGCTTTCGTGGCACTGGATTACTTACGGTTAGTCCTGAAAGTCCTTATGTGAGGTGAAGGACACCTTGACTATGTCTGGGTCTCCTTAGTAGGTACGGATATTGCTCTGTATCTAGGTTCAAGTGAAGATTAAGATTAGGTCTAGTGGTGGCACAGGAGAAAGGAGAGACTGTGGGAGGACAGACCTGTCTGGAGGCTTTCCATGTTCCCAGTCCCTGAGAGGGCTTTGAACCATCTCCTGTCCTTCAGGACTGCTCCTTCTGATCTGAGTGCCGCTGCCTCCCACCTGCGTGGCTCAACCCTGCTTGCTGCTGAGCCTACTAGTCCCTGTGAACTCTTGCCTTTGATATCTGGTGTACAAGGGGCAGGGAGTGTCCAAGGCTGAAGTGACAAGATACCTTACTCTAGCATACCAGGCCTCTTGCTAGCTGTATGTGCTTTCTTTGCTGGAGAGCTTCCTCTCAGTCAGGGGCAGCTGCATGAGACAAGAAGGAGCTTGACTTCCTTGTGCCACCTTCCTGCAGAACTCATGTGGCAGCCAAAAGCCTACAAATCCTACCCACAACGAGCCTCGTCTCCTTCTCTGTAGCTCTGAGCACATCGATCAGCAGTGTCTTGGTTTGGAGACATGAATGCAGAGGTGTGTTTGGGTCATGACAGGGCAGCTTATATATGCTTCAGTTCATTTACAAGTTATCTGTGTGCAGAATTATGTATTGGGAGAGTCAGTTGCTCTGCGGGTTATTGTGAACATTGTTCCATCACTTCTGAGACACTCAACATGCTTGCACTGAGGCCCCTAAGAAATATCATCCCCTTTCCCAGTTTCTGACAAGCCATTACTATGGGGGCTGGACAGACCTGCGTATGCCCAGTGCTGCTATCTGCTGATTAACAGTAGCAGCGCTTTGGAGCTGGGCTTTTGTGAAAACCTTTTTTTTTTCTTGTGAAAAACTGAGATTTTAACAAAAGTGATTTATATGGGTAGAAAATCCTAAGTATTTTTAAAAACTCACAGATAAAATGTTTCATTCTAAACCAGAAATATTCCCACTGAAGCAAGCGTCCTGTCTACTTCATGGGAACTGTAGCTATGTTCCCATTCTCTTCTGTGTGTAGAACTTGGTAGTTGGTCTACACTTTCCCCAGTGCACCGCAGATAGGGACTCTAGCAGTGATGAGCTCCTCTTTTTCACAGGCAGTGCTATAGGATGAAGCATGAAACCTGGGCAACTAACCCACGGAGGAGGGTGGGATATCCAAACCCCAGTGCCTATGTGGCAGTGCTGCTCTGGTGTGAATTAAAAAAAAAAATCTGTCTCTTTTATCCCCCCTCCCCCTGCCCCATCTGGAAAAAATCCATTTCAATAAAGATGAAAATTTTCGCTAGAAGAGAAGAAAGTGGTTGATAAGGAGGAAACATAAAAATTGTACAGAGCCAGTTATACACATTGTCCATCTGTTGGCTCTTGTTCTGTCAGTGGCTCTCTGGTAGTGTCCATCACTCGTCTGTCATTCAACAGAGAGACCCCCACTTTTACGAACCATGGCAGTGAATTTCAGGCTCACAGCAGCAAC
>NW_009260410.1:1583603-1593603 GCF_000687185.1 Egretta garzetta
GTGAACTCGTCCCACTCAGCCAGATACTCTCCAAAAGTTGTGATCTTTTCAGCACAGATTTTGTCTTCTTTCAGCTCATTCTGCATATAGACATTGGAGCATAAGCTAGCTCCTTAAATAAAAAGCAAAGCACTTGACTTTGGAAGGATAGGAGACCCAAAAAGAAAGAAAGAAAAAAAGAAAAAAAAAAAAAGGCGGCTTAGGTAGTGGGTTGAACAGATGCCGTGGGTTGTTATAGCAACTTGAGTTCTAAAAACAGGAGAGAATACCCACATGCTGCCACATCTACTGAAGAACCCACATTCCAGATTTCAAAATTCAGGCACTGAGGAAACACCTATTTCCTATTATTAAAAAAAAAACCTCAAAACCAACCAAAACAGTGCATAAGGCATCCTCAGAAAAATCCATATATATTATCCTATGAAAGAGAAGAGCTCTTTAAGATGCTTTGAAAAGGCTTGTGGTATCATTTGTTTATGATATTTAAAGCAGTGCGTGTGCATGCCTGTATGCCTGTGTGTGATGTGGATTTCAACTCACAAAGAGAACTTGAAAGCCTTCCAGCAAAAACGTAAGCGCTCTGACAAAGAGTTTGTGGAGGGAATAACTGGCAGCAGCAGATACTAAGGTGACAGTGAGCAGCTGTAACATCAAACCTGAAACACTTACCGGTTTTGTGTGCTTGTGTGAGAAATAATGACTCCTCAGACACTGACTGCTTCTGTCAGTGCAGGGGAAAAGCACTGATTAATAGTAAATCTAGGAGATAAAGCTTCAGGCAGGTATAATGGAAAGTTTTCATAGCAAAATATCACATTATATGTGAAAATGTATAAATCAGGCTCCGTGTTCTGGCAAAAGCATGCTTACTATGGTCTAGGGAAGCAAATAGGTGTCTTTCTCTTGACTCAGCGGAGCACTGGATCAGGCCTCATACTTGCACATGAAATATTGCTTGGTTTGGGATCTTTATCTGTTCCAATTTTATCTGAGTAACTCGTGTGGGAGTGTAACAGCCTGAGATGCTCCCCTGGAAAAGGCAGGGGACTTGAAATGCCACATTTGGTTATTATTCCATAATTTTATTTTGTGGTTTTTTTTGTGTCAGACTATTTGCACTAAAAGTCATCTGTGAATTCATGCCCTGGGTAACCCATCCTCCAGCTGGCTTCACGTAGCGATAGTGGAGTGGCTCGCAGCACCGCGCTGAGATCAAAGCGAGTGCTTAAATAAAGGCCGGCTGCAGGGAAGGGGGCAAAGCGAGCGCAGGACTGCCCTTCACACTCAGAGAGCAACATCTGGACAGGCAGGAATTTTTCCAACAGAAAGGCAATAGAAAGACTGGACACAACTATCGGTCTGTGCATCGTGGAGACAGCAGCCCCACTCCAGACTGGGCCAGCTGGCTGGTCACCCAAAAATGGCAGCCTTGGGGTGCTTGTGTGGGTACTATTGCCCCACCGCTGGCATGAGGCCTGGGAGGCCTGAGGAGCAAGCCTCAGCACCTTCTTCCTTCTCTAGCAGGCACAAGACAGCACAGGAGAGTTTTGAGGGTAGATTTATCAAAGTAAAATATACAAGTTGCTCAGGTATGGCAGTGAGGAAGCTCATACATATGTGTCAGAGAGAAACTCCCCATTAACACCCATGGGGGTCCCCATAGGTAGGAGGTTTTGCCTGCATAGAGCTCCTTTGAGAGAGAGGGCTGTACTGAGTTTAAAGAGTGGAAAAGTTCCCCTCTTACCCCTCCATTCCGCTTCACCCAACCCACCAGCTCACACTGCAAAAGCAGCATTTGTGGCAGAGATGTGTACGTACCAGCAAGGAATAACCCTCGCAGAGTGCTGCCGTATTTGTAGCAAGAATGACAAGTCACAAGCTCAATGGTTTTGTCTGTGATTTTTTTTCCTCTAATTCCTAATGCCAATATTTTACTGGATTGGTTTTCGCAGTGGTTTTTGATGGATGCTGGGGTATACTGCTTTCCCTGAAAGAGCTACAGTCCCACTGTGCAGACTGCCCCAAGGACTCTTTGGCCCACTGGGCCACTACAGCTGGGTGATGGAGCTGGCACAAACCTGCAAAGAGCTGAGGCCATGTTTGGCTGCAAGAAGAAAGAGTCAGTGGCTCCTACACCAGGCCCAAAACTCACTCCTCAATGTCTTTGAACTTTTCTCTCCTACCTTGCTCTTTCCTAGAGGTATGATTTTCAGCAGAAGCTAGCTCAGATCCCCCGTTTTTTTGTACTTGTCTTCCAAAAATAATGCATCTGGTCAGAATTTTTTCTCTTTCCCTTTAATTCAAATACGGCTGAAAGACATTGCCCAAACATACCTCCAGTAGTAATAATATTTAACGATACATCTTCAGACAGAAAAGAATATGGAAGCTATTAAACCCGGAGGCAAATATTTTCTGAGTTATGAGTGTGAGAAAATTGAGTTATAGGTAGAATGTGAATGGTTTTGCAATCTTCATCGCAGGTGTTAAAACCAATCTGCTAAAATAATTATTTATTTCTCCTAGATTTTTAAAGGTATCCTAGAAGGAGTATAGAAGAACATGTTTTCATCTGTGAACAAATTAAGCAGGAGTTTCTGGTGATGGGGTGTGAAGGAGAGTTAAAAGAGTTAGTGGAGGGAGGAGGTCTGGTTTTAAAAATTGTAATTAAGAAAACCCCAACAAGGGGAATATCAAATAAAGTGTTAGATTTTTTTGAGGTTTTGGTGAATGCCAACCAGTAGCGGAGAACAGTCCATGGTACAAACTCAAGTACGGATCTAACACTGGTATGTTGTGGAACAGCTGTCAGATTTAATTCTGAGAGATTTGAGACAAAATAGGCTTTAAGAGAGATTTCTCCCAGCAAACTGGCACTAGTGCTGTGTTAGACATGGTGCGGTTACTCTGTGAGCTATATCGCAGCTTCTGCAAAGTCCGTGAGTGAAAACTGCCACATAGTGCTTGCTCTTGTATTCTATAATGGATTTGTTAGAGAAGCTTCTCTTAATGGTCATGTCTGTCACACTGCATGAGAAACACAGGGTTATTTTTCCTCTCTGCAGAATTCAGTGTCAGGTATTCAAATGGGAATAAAAGAAACAGAGGCTCATGCTTATGCAAAACTAGCACAGCACAAGAAAGGTGTCAGCAGCCATGGGGATACCTGGAGGAGCAAGGACAGCTGCTGGGCAAGTGAGCAGTCTGGCCATGCCCTCCCAGCTGAGCTCATTGAGTCACAGCAGAACACCCCTTTTTGGGGCACAGGGTCCCAGGGCCTGAGACAAGAAGGTTCCACTCTGAGTCCAGGAGAGTCCTTGGGCCTGGGCCTCTGCTATAGTGGAAGCTGCTGCAAATGCCTGAGTAGTAGCACTGCTCTCTGTGGCATGAGAGCCCCCATAGCCAAGAGAAATGCTCTGGCAGTGGAGATCTAAGCAGCGCCAGGTGGGGAGCTGAACATTACCATCTCCAGAAAAGTTTCCGAGGTGGACAACATGGAGACCAATGAAAGTTTCACTCCAGAAAAAACAGATCAGTCCAAAGGGGGCTCATGCTAAAGGCAAAACCCTGCTCTGAACCGATGAAACCTTGAGTTTTTTTCATGAACTGTCCATAGTTTCCCTCCCAAGATTTCCTTTAGACAGTCTCACTGGGGCTGAGGAATAACGAGGGAAGGAGGGCTTAACTGCTTAGCAACTGAACAGGTCCAGACTCCTATTTCACCTCCAGTGGTGGCAGGAAGATTTAATGGTTGATTTTCAACTAGAAAATGGGATGCAGTCTTCATTCTCATGTTGGGTGGCAGAGTGGGGAAAGAATAAAAGACCAGATTTTGTCCTTGAGCTTACTAAAAACCCCTCTGAGCCTTCTTTGAAAATAATTCCTGGCACAGTCAGCTTTAAACCTAAGTTTGACTTTTTTTTCCTCTCCTTGTACCAAACATGATTAGAACATAGTATGGATTAATTGCTCTGCCAAATGTCATTCCTATAAATCAAATCTGTTTTCTGACATATGAGTGAGTGTCTGAATACTCCAAAGCCATTAAAAATATCTGCATAATTTTAAAACCTGCTAAATGTTGTTGTTTTCTCTCTCTCTCTCTCTTTTCATTCTTGGTACAGTATGGTATTTTACTCTGATGATGAGAAGTTGAATGGCAAGTTTCAGTCAAATGCATTTTTTTTTGCAATCCAATCCTAAAATCTTGACAATGGCACTTACAGTGGAAATGCCACCAACTGTAAATTTACACATGGACAAAACTTGGCATCCCTAATCAGCTCTTCTTTAGGCATAACTTGTGGGATCTCTGCCCATATTCTCTCTGCAGGAATTGGTGTTATCACACTACTGAAGTATTCATGTGTTAGTGCTCCAGGTGTATAATAGCGTGCGGGACAAAGTCTCCAGCGCTCGTCCTAATAGTCTGTACTGGGTTTCCTGTGTAATACAGCAGAAGTAAGTGCCCATGGTAGTAATGACCACCCCACCATCTGATTAGCTGTTAACATGCAACTAGAGCTGGTGAAAAATTACCCAGCACAACATCTTTTTTTCATTGGTAAAGGCTGATTCAACAGATCGAAACAGTTTGTGGGACTTCATCATTTCTGCCAGTGCTTGAAAGGAACCAGCGACACTGGTAGACAAATCTGTTCCTGGCAACCTGCATGACTGCCCTCCTCTTGAGACCCATGCATTTTTTGGCAAGGTGCTGGGGAATGAGGTTTGCAAGTGGCTCTTTCCTCTGTTCACCCTCGCTTGGGGACACTGTCAGCCTGGAGTGACCGGCAGCCTGTGTGACAAACTGCAGAATTAATTTGGGATGTCTTAAGATTAAACTTACTTTAGCTTTTTTTTCCATATTTCCCCTCCTGGGGTGGGGGAGAGTCATCTTCTAATAGTTCTCATCTTGATTTAGAGAAGGTTTTTTTATAATCTTTTACCAGAGAAAATTTGGGTTTCCACTCATATTTGTTTCTCAATGCTCAAGTGCTTGGACAGAAAGACAAGTTACTTTATCTGGCCTCAGCCTGGCCCGGATCCCACCAGCATCCATGGGGGAGCTGTCACTGCTCAACTGGGTTTGTGAGCAAGACCCAAGGGGCCAGGGGAGCAAGTGCGCTGAGGAATCTGACAGCATTTCAGGTTTCCCCCTCAGACTCGCAGTTGTGCCTTTTGCCAGAAAGGCAAATAAAAACGTCTCAAACCATTTCAGAAAAGGACCAGTCTGGCAAAGCAAAAAGGTATGTTTCTTTTCTCATCAGAAACTGCTTGCCTCTGAGATGGGCTCTCCTGGCTTCCCCTGGTGCCTTCTCCTTCAAGGTGAATCTTCCTTCTGCTTTATGCCACCAGCACATCTGCGGGCAGCCGGGACAGCTGTGGCCCCTGGGGAGAAGGGGCACCCATTCTCTATATGCAATGGAGAGCAATTCAACAGCATGTGAGCCTGACCTCACAGGCCTGTTGTACTGGGTGGACTGCTAACTATCCTGGGAGCCTCATGGTGGATTTTTTTTTATTTTGGGACTCCAGTTCTTCAGATCAAGCTCAGATAATTCAGTTCAAGAAGTCTTCCATGCCCACTGTTCCAGGATTTTGTTGCATTTTGTGTATTTGCACCTCTTTAGCTAGTTTATTTCAAAGACCTATCAAAAAGGAAAATGATGCTTTGAAACTAAAAGCTGGAAACTTGGTATTTCCAGTAATTTTCTCCTTTTTCAACAAAGTTGCTCAAACTGACTAAGTTCTCAAGCACTTTTAGTCATCCTAATGTGTTGGGGGTTTTTTAGCAGATGAGTTATAAGAATAATTTCCCATTATATTTTTCAAATGATTTCTTATTGGTATAAATTCAAACAATAACCACCCAGCATCAAGGGGGATGCCACATCGCTATCTGATGAAAATGGACACAAGGTAAAATGTAATTCAGTTCAGATCTTGTGAGTATTGTATGGCTAAACATGATGCTATGATACAGAAAATGACATTCTAGCCTTTTTACCCTCTGTGACAAGTTATTTCTCTGAACAGTACACTGGGAAAATGTGTTCCTCAGTTTTGGAATTTGACTAAACCCTAAGTCTGTTGACACCAAGATTTAAACAAAAGGGGTAAAGAAGTAGAGATGTCTGAGGGTGCAAGTAATTTAGTGTGCCTACTAATGCTGTAAGATAGCATGAAAGAGTCAGAATAGTCCTTTAATGGCAAACATACCCATATCTCCTTCTTGCCAGTGGTGGGTTCCACATTTGAAGATCCACATCTGCTGGTTTTAAACCTAAGAAGGGAACAAAACTAATTCATGAAGCTGTAAGGCCTGCTAATATTAATGTGAAGGGCCCAAAAGAATCATCATCTTCCAATTCAATGTGGGTTTATTAAAACTGTCTGGAGCAATTAAAGCAGCACAAGATGGCGTGATCGAGCAAAGGGTGGTGGGGCGTGAGAGTGGAACACTTTTGTATCATCATTGATCTTGGGCAAGAGGTTTCACCTTTCTTTTCTGTTCCCATATCTTGATTTGTCTAATTTGTATATTTAGACTGTGAACTCTGTAGCTGAAACTATTCTGTACTACATAAGAAATGTATGTGTATACAGTTTCTGGGATAATAAGAGGAATACATACATATGTGGAATACATAAATACATGGAATACATATAAGCAGACCCACTGATTTTGGGAGCTTCTGGTGAAAAACGCCTGTGTGAGTGCAAAAGTACAAAGTGAGGGTATTTGGGTGTAGGCTTATGCAGCTACTAAACCAGAGTTCATGTTATGGGCAGATGGAACAGGCAAAGGATGCAATAACCCATGCAAAATCTGGCTATTGCTGAGTGAACTTCACTAGGTTAGGTCTCTCCTTCCACCTCTGAGCTGCTCCCAGGACACTGAGGAGGATGTGCTGGGGGCTGTCACCCTGCCATTCCACTCCGAGTGCCAGTAAAAGGCAGGGCCAGTAAAAATGCTGCTAGATATTTTTGACTAAGGAATAAAACATATTCGCAGCCCGAATTTGAGCTCAAAGAGGTGAGTGATTTGCCTGAAAATGACAATGCAAACCACATCTAAAATTGGACCTGCTGAATCAGTATTCCTCCCAGCCTATCCTGCGGAGAAGCCCTGGGATACAGCTTAGCCTGAAGCCTTCACTAGCACAATCCAACACCTCCCATGTGGAAGTTAAAGGCCAAAAGCCTCTTTGTGCACAACTGTTCCTCCTTCACTTGTCCTGCCCTGTGGAGCCAGAACAAGGCAATAGAAAAAGTCCTGAGAAAGCCTTTATTAGTATCAGCTCTCAAAACCACCTGCATTTGTAACCCAGCAGTGTATTTTCCTCATTATCATTTTTTGTTTCATAAAGCATGTTCTTCCCACATCTTTTCAGCTCAAATTCCCAGCAACAGCCTGGGAAGCCAAAGCAGGTAGAATAACTTTTTAAGTAAAATCCCTCTTTTTGTTCAAGAACGTAGATTTGTCCAAGAAAAGGTGATTAAGATAGAAATAAATTTTTTATTAGCTTTTTGTCTCAATCTGAAAAATACTGTTATTCTATAACTTGCTTCCAGCATCTGGAATCATATCAGAAGGTAAGTTTCAATTTAAAACAAAAGTAAATGTTTTCCCCACCCCACTCTGTATAACCAGTACTTGAAATATATTAAAAAAATAACCCCAGAAAACCTCCAACTTAGTTGGAATGCAATTGTACCAAGCTGCATGGCTGGTGGTGTGTGTTCCAGACAACTCAGGGGAAATGAAAGCCCATACAGAAATACTCAGAATGTACTAATCAGCTGAGACGGAAAATGCAAGCAAACCATTGGTAGCTTCAAATTTCTGAAAGTAAAAAAAAATAAAGACTTTTGAGCTAGTAATGTTTTTGTTAAACTTAGTTTGATTAAAGGATTTCACCTCTTCTGCCTGATATGAACCCTTCTCCCACTGCAAGGTTTTGCTATGCCAAGATACTCAGAATACTCTGCTACTTACCATTTTAGCACCTGTGAACTTTTAAATTGGCTGCTAATGGGCTGGCTGAAGCCTGCTGGGAGTTAGGCAGGGGAGAAGCAGTCTGCTTAGAGCATAGTGCAGCAATGCCCGTTTTTCTTCCCCGGGTAAGACGTTTTGCTTTAGTCTGGAAATTTTTTGGTTTGGCTTGTATGTTTGTGTTTTTTTATTTATTCATTGTATATTCTGGATCCCAGTAGTGCTCCTTTGGGAATGAAGAAGTCTTGTTTTTTTTGTGCTCTGGATGAGGTTGGAGAACCTGGAGGGCTGCACTACATTAGAGGAAAATTGTATGCTAATAGCTTTACATGTGTATGATGTGCAAAGGAGTCATTTTGTAGAAAAATAGAGGTAGAGATTTGGACATAGGAGCGGTTCCTTGCACATAGCAAGAGGCTTGAGTCCTGTGTGGAGTAGATGCAAGCTGGTTTTTGTACTGCCTCTTTATAGCCTTTCTTCTGTGTGTCTGCAGAAGAGATGAAACCATGTATGAACCTTGTATGAACCAGAGGAGCTGTGTATGGTTTGCTCTTTGCTAGAGTCAGACCTGCTTCTTCTGTCTGGGTGCTCTAGGCAAGTGAAGCAGGAAGAAGCTTTTGTGTGCTGGGCAGAGCAAGTGTTGGTGTTATTCTATTTATTTTCAAGCTCTGCTGGGATGGGGGAACACTTTTGAGGCTCACAAGGAGAACACAGGTTCAGGGAGTTTCTACACGGTGCCTGGCCTGTTGGCTTTCCTCTCCCCAATGCAAGTGTAAGGAAGTGTCGTGCTCTCTGATGGCTGAGCTTGGCTAAGGGCCAGATCTAATTTAAGTTCCTCAACAAACTACTGTAGATAAATTTGGGTGGGTTTTTTTGCCAGTTCCTCTCAAAACTAAGAAATAGCTTAATAAAACTTGGCTTGGAATTAAAATTTCTTTGGTCTTTAAATAAGGTAGTCTGTAGTATGGGGACACCTGGTCGAGGCCCAGCTGCTCTCTGCTAGCAGGTCTGCAGAGCTCCTGGGTATTGCTGCTGTTAGCATGTGGTTGATGTGGGCTTGTTACAGCTGCGTTGAAAACAAGAGCATACTTACTTCTTGTCTCAGGGTGGCCTAGAGCCACCTGAGAGGTGTGTTGATGATGAGGGTTATATCAAGAGGAGACAAAACCAAGGCTATTTAAACAGATACTCTTTCTCCTGTCTAATCCAAGCTCTCTTTTCTGCCAGAAGGCTGGCTTTTGGTTGCAAAAGACAACCACACAAATGCTCTCTGTCAGAAAATAGATCTGAAGTTCTCCCATGGGTCACACTAGTGCTGGAGGAGGAAAAGGGTCTGTGTGTGAGTGCTGGAGTTCTGCAGATGGCAAAGGGGGGCCTAGCATGAAGAGCAGAGAGAGAAGACGGGAGGGTCAGAAATCGTTCAGATTGGAAATAGGAAACCTTGAAGCATTTTGGGGCGCTCATTCAGATGATTCAAGGAGCTGGTGATGATTTAATACGGAAAGAGAACTTGGTGATGCTGTGTAGTGGACTAGGACATGAGAAGTAGCCAGTAGTGTCTATGAGGCGACAACACTGCTCTGTGCAGCACAATGGTGAATGAGTTGAAGGTGATGGATGTGGATCTGCTGCTTCTCTGTGTCTCAGTGGTGGTGGTAACTGCAGTGATGTTTGGAGGAGGAGGAATCTCTCCAGAAGGTTGAAAGTCGGCTTTGCATGGAGTTACTAAGCAGATAGAGGAGGAATGTGATCAATGCATCTGTGTGAAGGCATGGAAGTGTAAGGTGGGAAACATTCATTTAGTTTTTTCTGGGGTCTTGGGGAAAATTCAGTACTTTAAAGCCTCAAGTATTTGACTCTCAGAAAAGTGTGTAAATCAGGAAACTTTCTCTCTTGAACTGAAAAGCAGCAAAGCCTCCACAATGTATGATATCTCCAAATTTTAAATGAAGAGACACTGACTCTCTGTGACACTTTCCCCAAACTCTAATAAGTAAG
>NW_009260410.1:1598603-1629519 GCF_000687185.1 Egretta garzetta
GGGGCACCATCCCTGTCCTGTCCCAAAGGGTGATTTTTTGACAGCACCAAAGAGCCCTGTTGCAGCGGCAGGGGTCTGGGCTCGACGATCTGGCTGGCACGCCTGTGCTTCTGTGTCCCTGCAGTGCTGCAGCAGTCCTCTCTGGGATCAGAGCAGCACTATGGAAGCAGAGGATTGCTGACCCGGTAGTCTTGCATCAAGACAGGCATTTTGTCATAGGCTGTCCTTAGCAGCTCAGATTAAGGATGGGGTCTGAATTTAGGAGTTGGAATTCCAGGTGATGAATGGGAGGACAGAGGTCTCTGGAAGAAAGAAGAGTCTGTACAGATCTTTCTTCCAGGGTGTCACTGACCAGCACCAAAAGAAATTGGTTAAAACCACAGTGTGCCAAGTTTTCTCCCTTAGCCTTGCCTGTGGGATGGGGAGGGAACTGCCCTCACTTGCTTAGAGGGGAACTTTGGGGGGCTGTGTCCTCCCCCAGTCAGGAACAAAATCTGCAGGATTTGGGTCACTGTTGTTATTTAGCTTTGGGTGTTGCAGGAAAGGCATTTTGATGCAACTACTTGCTTCATGCTAGTTCTGTGCCTGAAATCTTAAAGCATTGTCATGCATGTGTGGCATTTTTGAAGAACTGGTACATGTAAAGCCGGATTAAGAAATGTATAGCTAATATCTTGGAATTTATTTGCTGGATAGGTCAAGTTTGAAGCTGCAGGGACTGAAGTTTATGCTTGATTTGATGCACATGAGTAAGCCAATTGAATTCAAAGTTCAGCATCTGTGCAAGGCTTCAAGACTGGGGACTTGCTTTGTAAAGAGGATGATGTTTTCCTGTCACACTGCTAGGAATTGGAGAAGACTTTACTTTTGTTGTCTTTTCTTATTCTAGTCTGAAAGAGAAACAGCTGCCAGAGAAATCTTAGGATGTGACCTGTTTCAAGAACCTCTCAAACAATTTATGTTTGTAAGAGAAGCGAGAACTGAAAACCACCTTATCTTCTAGAGTAAATATTTGGAAATATCATTAATACATTATAGTAATGGGATAATTATTAAATGCTTTGGTACTTACTGTCACATTGTGATGAAAATCACTTGATAACAAATTAAAGTACTTTTATTGTAATTGCTATGGTCCTAGAGGATACACATGGTTGTGCAGCATTAATTTTAAAAGACTTACATGAATTTTTAAGCTTAGCAGATACAAACCTTTGGAGAATAGCCAGTATTCTTGAATGTGCTATATACACTCTAAGGAGTATTTAACTAAAGCTTTTGGACCTTGGTTGGAAGTAATTAACGTTTCTTCTAAACTTTCAATTATTCATATTTTTTTTTTGGTTACAGCTGCAGATTTGTTTAAAGTAAGTTCAAATGCTCTGTAGGTGCACATGGCGGGGGGGGGACATATGAAAATGATACACATGCTCCAGAAGGTTTTAACATCTGATAGTTAATAATCCACGTGGATAACCAAGCAGTTGCAGATTGGATTAAGTGACTGCTAGGAGCACAATTGCCACCAAAGCCAGTAAAAGTCTGGTTTCTAAATCACGTTCCAGGAAAATGCTCCTTTGTGTTATTGCATCTGTTCATTAAAAAAAGCAATTGGTCCCATGGAGGAAGGGCATCTTTAGCTAGCTGGCATAGCTCTAAGGAACGTTTTTTTGGGGGGAGGGGTGTTTTTTGGTGATCCTCCAGATAAACTGGCTTGTGTCTGCTGCATTCGAAGGTTGTCCCTTAGGACTTTGGTGACCTATTTCCCAGATGTGCCTTAAATCAGTCTCATACACAATGGCTTTTAGTGCCAATTTAGTCTCTAATATCTATAAGACCTAAAATTGTTGAATTTGGATGCTCATGATGAGGTGGGAATGGAAAAGAGAGAGCCTGGATTATTTTAAGATGATGGTGGGCTTTGGCCCTGTGCAGACTTAGGGCTGTATGTTGATAGCTCTGGACTTGTGGTGCATATGAAGAACTGATGCATCGAGTTCACCTCATGCGTGTGGATCAGTTGTGCTGTGGCGGTTGTCTGCCACCTTTAATCTGAGGCCTAGACTTCTGTCTCTGTTGCCTACGGGAACTGGAATACATCATGAGGACTCAAACTGGGAAAAGCATTTTGAAGATCTTGCCCATATAGGGCGCAGCCCTTAGTAGATTTAGATTAATGTTCATTCTGTGATAGGGAGCGCTAAAACAGCCTGTGCTCCTCAGGGTGGATGCTTACCCTCCCTGTGGCTACATAAAACCAGTTTATGGACTAGCTTTTATCCTTGTGGCACAGGGTGACTGGCCGTGGGAGAGCTGGCTGGAGCCTCTGCAATGGCGCATCAAGTGGTGCTGGCCTCGGGTGAAGTGTCTGGTGGGTGGGGATGACCTGAAGAGAAATCGTCCATGGGATGTTTGGGAGGGACTCTGTGCTGGGGTGTCTGGAGCAGGGAAGCACTGTGGGGGATGTGACAGCCGGGCCAATGGCTCCCGCAGGAGGTGGTAGCAGGATACTCAGGGTGTTGAGGGTATATCATAAGTGAAAAATGCAGCAGGATAGAAGATGCACTGGGAATCCAAAGTTCAGGGAGAAAACTCAGAAAAAAGGCAGAAGAGGGGGAGGAAAATTCTTTGGGAACTGTAGTCTAGGTTTAGCTTTAGTATTAAACCAAAGTTTCCTGTTTCCTCAGAGATGTACCCTGAGGCAAGGGCCTCAAATAGACTTGGGCATGTTCCAGGCTCTCTATAGTGTGGTGAGTATGTATCACACTGTTCCCCTTCAGGAACCTTACTGTTAAAACAAAGCCAAAAGTCTGTTATGTTCCTGTATTCCCTGACAATCAAAGTTTGTATTTCAGGAACAAACTCTTGGAGTTATAATCAAACAGCAATATTAATCTGCTCTGTTAGATGTGAGTAATTGATTGTACTAAGTAATTTTTTTGTGGTCTGTTTTAAGGGAAACATGTGGCCCAGTCTTCAGTGGATGGAACTGCTTTCTCTTACACTAGCTGAACGTCTCCTGTATCTTCTCATCTTGGTTGCTTTTTTAAAGCAAAACCCCAAGGTAGTGACAGAGAAATTGTTGTCTTCATCTGTGATATCCAGATTTTGATTACAAATGCTTTATCTAGAAAGTTATCAGAAATTATGTTTTGGTAAATAAGTGTTGTAAGGTCTGTGTGACTTCTGCAGTTCTGTTAGTTCAATAGGGAAATACAGCTGAAAGATGGTGACAAATGTGTCTGCAGATGCTTTGCTGCTGTTCCTGTGTCTCTAGTGCTGGTTAACATGGGATGAGCAAAAGAGCAGAATCATTGTCCATTTCTGTTCTGGTACATATCGTAGTTGTACAGTCATGTACTTAAACTATGTTCAATTTTGTTTTCTTTAAAGAGGCTTTAATAATGTAAGGCACCTTAAGAAAATATATAATTGTGCGCAATTTGCTGCTTAAGAGTACATGGCGCTTCCCATTTGAACTACTGCTACCTCCTGAAAGCAGGAGCGAAGAACATGTCTTCTTTGAATTTGAAAGTGTTTTTCTCCTATGTGCAGAGTGACAGAATGCATAAAGCTGGTTGTTGGGATGTGTGTATGCAAAGTGAGGTTGCAATGAAGCCTATTTTGAAGTAAATTTATTACGGCGATTCTGTATATGGCTATTACTTTCTGTTGCAGAATAGTCCCTTCAGCTTCCTCAGTAGCTGTTTCTCTGCACGCAGGTCCTCCCCCTGTTCTCCCTTGTTTCTGCCAGAGTGCAGCTGGGATTTTGCTCTTACTTGGATTGTTCGGGAAAGTTGTTTTATAGGATGATCTCATAGGATAATCAAGTAAGGTGAGAAAAGTACCGAATTAGTCTGTTTTTTAACTTTAAATTCTCCCGAAGTCCAATCATTCCTTTTTTTTTTTTTTTTTTAAAGGTGCCAGAAGGTCAAAACTCTTAGCAATATGCTGTAGATTATAGAGACTGCTTCATGTCATCCTGTATGCAGCCTGCCATACCTGTAGAGTAAGCATGGTTCCTTGGTCTGTTGGTTCTGAATTTTTCTTGCTCCTGAAATTCCCAACTGTCTGCAAAAAAAAAAAAATTAATTATTTGAAAGCTGCAAAGATCACCTCTATCCTCTAGACAGGCTGCATGCCGTTCTCCTGAATGTCTAAACTGTACTTTTGTCACCTTTACTTTTCCCGTGGATGCCTGGTTATTGCCATGCATTTGACAAGAGCTGCATATTTAACCCAGGAAGTCAGGCGACTACAGGAAGCACAGCCTGTCTATTGAGTGGTATATTTTGCTGTGGGCTTGTGTTGGGTTCAAGGCAGTGATTTTAATCTTCAGGATATCAAGTAGTGCAGGCGTCCTAATCTGTAAGATTTTCCCCCTTTTCCCTTATGCTCCAAACCACAGAGAACCACCATCTGTTCCCAACTCTGGGTCTCATGAAGGAGAAACATAATTTTCAGAACATGGCTGTGCTGGGGTACCAAACCTGGGACAACATTTTTTAATGAGACAACATTGTCCCAGATTGTATTGCCCAATATAGTGCCACTTTAAATATGCCTGTATGCAGATACTCAGTGGGAAAAGATGCTGGATTCAAAGCAGTTTATTTGTAAAAGAAGACACTTTGACTTTCAAATGTTGTCTTTTCCTTTCTGTAAAATGGGAATGATGATATTTCTTGAACTTTCATTACCCTTGAGGTCAGATCTAGTCTTAGAAAAAAGCTTGGGGACAATCGTGCTTGTTTTTTTTCCGGCACGCAGCTTGGGAGACCACTGAATTTGACTTCTGGGTTGAGGACAGGGCTTTGAGATGGCTGCCTTTGCTGAGTGATGATGTGCACAGCTTGCAAGATCCTTGCTCAAGGGTGCCAACTGCAAATCAAACAGCATCTCCTGCCTGGCCTCAGACACACATGCTCCTCCAAATGGACACAACTGCTCTTATGCTAATGGATGGCTGCAGCTAACTTCATGCATTGATGATGAGGAAAAACTGCAGTGACTCTGGTCATTGTGATCTTTTGGGGTTTTGTCTTTTTTATACTGTTTTCTCCTCAAGTCTAAATTTTCTTAGCTAATTTACCACATCAAGGTGCAAAACTTCTGCCTTGCAACTTTTCAGTTTTGAAGACCACTAAAAACATTCTGGTCAACAAATGTTAAATTTCCAGTAAAAACTCACTACCCTCCTGAAGTGGCAACCCTTATGGTGAAAAACCACAAACCCATTTGGCCTGGCCAGATGCTTTCATCTCCTTAGTTCAGCTGAGTAAATGATTCCTATGGTTCACCCACACCTCCCCCCTGCTTTATTTACTAACACAATAGTAGTAGGATCCAAGATAGAGGGGTTAAAAGCTGGTTTCTGTCTGTTCTTTTTTTTCCTTTCTTTTCCCTTCTTTTGAGGACATGACCCTTTCACATAACTGGTTTTTGCTTTCCCAAATTCTAGTCCCATTGTGGAATGTATGGAGGCAGCAAATAAATGATACTTAAAAATGACATAATTACATTTTCAGTAAATATGAAATTCTCTCATTAGTGTTGTAATGAAAAGACTATCCACCCACTCCCAGGAGAAAAGGGAAACCAACAGTGGATCAAATACTGACAAAAAACAATAGTAAACAGTGTGAGCAATTAATGCTTTTGATATCTGCTGAGACAGTAAAACGTTGTACTGGCTTCATAGAGAGTGTCTGTATTGGAAATCCGTGCCTGGTTCCTTTTGGATTTGGGCGTTGCAGATTCTTGCAGCAATGCAAGTTTTTCTGCATCAAAGGTAACCAGACCTGTCTACTGAAGGAAGGAGGAGAACCACTACAAACTGGATCCAGATCTGTGTTAACTGTTTTTGAGAAGAAGGTAATGAGCATGGGGAAGAGATGATTCTGGGGATGGCTGGGAGGGAGGAGAGGTCAAGTGCCTGGAGCAGCTGCTGCCTTATGCTTTCTCTGGATGTACAGACGCTTGAAACCCCTCAGCTGGGATGAGACCAAGTACTGAAAAATACAGAGAATAGCCCAGCTTTGAGGGCTGTGGCACGGATGACAAAATGCATTTATTCAGTCTCATTCACGTCTCTTGTGAATGGTGACGGCTGGTGAGCAGTAGAACAAGGAGCAGAGCAGCTGCCCTGGGTTTCTGTCCTTTGAAGGGAATCTGACTCACCTTTTCATAGTGATGCTTACCATCAGGAGCTCTCCTTTCTTTGGTCTTCCGTGGAGTTTTGCTATCCCTTAGTTGTGCCTGAGGCAAGAAGGGGCAGACTTTTATTATGCATGAATTGTCTGTTTGTGGACCTCCAGCTGAAGGTCTATCCCTAGATGTAAGGCTTTTGGACAATAGAATCCCTTCCCAGGACAAGCACTGGGGAGAAGGCCAGGGTCACACTTGGGGTATCCACTGGGATTGTGCCATGCTGTTTACTTAACAGCAACAAAACTAAACCTAGAAAGAGAGGCTGTTTTCATGGATAGGTGAACAAGTAGGAAAATGCTCATCTCATATCCTATTGAACTGATGGAAGGAATACTAGCCAGTTAAAAAAAGCCCCACTGTTGAGTACTTATGTAGAACAAAAAGATCCATGTACAGTGATGTCAAAGCAGCAAGAATGCAATTTTAATATAAGCTATTGCCAGTATGATGTGAAATTAATTTTTTTGTTGTTATATTAGGTGCCAAAGAATCCAAGGTCTCAGCCAGAGAACAGCCTGTTTGGTTTACATTTTTTCTTTTACAAAATTTGAAATGAAAATGTTGTGCTGTTGGCATTAGAACAGCACAGGAAAAGAGTAATAAGTTATTTAAGATGCTCTATAGCCCATTTCTCAGTATTTCTCACTTACATGGACCAACATGTTTACTCTTAAATTTCTGATAAATTACAATCATATTAGAGTGGCATTCCATATCTTTCAGAAATAATAGTAAGCTATCAAAGGGAATGCATGTGTCTGTACACAGACATTTCACTGCTATTAGTATCAGAGCACTTAAACTTATCAGACTATGGGTTTACATTCTCAACAGTGCTGAAAGGCAGGGATGTAATTGTTAGCGTTGTAAAGGTAAAGACTCAAGGCCCAACAGCTAGGGCTGGCAACCCCTGAGGAGATGAGGCGCTTGGCTAACGTGGAACAAATACTTGCATTAAATGAAAAATTAAGTTGTAAGGGCTTTTGGCCCTTTGAATGTGGTGCTATGCAGTAGTGAAGAAGATGGGAAGACTGTGAATAAACCAGTGACTCCTTTGCATGCAGCATAGAGCTTTCTCCCTCTGCTCTCTCTTCCTCTGGTTCTGGCTTTAAAGGAAAAATGGTGTTTTCTCTTTCCTGAGCCCACTGGAAACAGTGCAGTGTATTAGTCGTCCTGGGATGTGGCAACAGTGGAGGTAGAAGTTTCCTACGGGCTGAGGTGCTGAAGATGTTGTGCTAGCAAAACCAGATGACACGAAGAGGAGTGAGCCTCTGCAGAGGAGTCCTGGCAGACTTGCATGCATCTTAAATGTATGCCTGGTAATGAATGTGCTGTGGAGGAGACTTGAACATCTGGTCAATTCGTTCTAGTATTTCTTAATTTATAAGGATATGAAAATTTGAACGTGATATTTGAGATAAAGTTACCAATCTGATAAGACTGTCGTTCCCCATGAGTGAGCATTGTTCTTGTGAATATGGGATGGAACTATTACTGTATCAGCTGTGCCTGTAGCTCATTAGCAATGTACATTTCTGAGCTGGAAATCTATTTCATTTATGACTTTAAACTTGGTATATGAGTATACCAAACTCTCTGCTACTGCCTCTCTCAGAAAACTGCCGAAGCGCTACGTATCCAGGAAAGACTGTTCTCCAAAAATATGCTGTATGTGCAGTTTGAAAAGTAGCTGACTTCTTATTTTAGGAGTCAAAACCTTTGGCAGACAAACTGTTTCATGTGTTGCATGCATGGCGTGTGAATGTGCTTTTGGGGGTGCCATTTCTCTGGGAGGGCAGAGCTGGAAAAGGGGCAGTCTATCTCCATTATGGTCAGTACCAACTTACAACTCACCTGGGAAAACCTCTCCAAGTCCTGACAGAACCTGAAAACAAATTAGGCTGGTGAAAGAATAAATGCCTGTAGTTTCAAAGACTTTTCTTTTCATGGGAAGAGGATGACCCTGTTAATGAACATTAGCAGCACTAATTCCTGGTGGTCCTGACCGAGGAAATAACATCCACCCAATGTCTACTTTTATTTTTCTTTGTCTTTAAAAGCAGACCAAATATTTGGTACTTGGTGCTTTTGTTCACAACTGCCCTTCTGCCCATTTGTCAGCTGAGATGTAGGCTATAGCTTCTGTAAGGTGAAGTTCTTGTGTGATGCCAGCACCCTAACTGTGGCCAAGGGCAGTATGCATCTGTCTGTGGGGTGCTAGCAGATGCCCTAGGGAGATGCTCTGTTTTCAGACAGCTGAGGGTACTTGAGGTACTTCCCATGAGTTGACATGTTGCAAACTAGAGGTCCCAAGATGGCGCTGAGAGGACTCACTTATCAGCCTCTGTCCCCCGTGTGCTGGTGGCATGTCTCCAGCTCCTGACTAGTGCGGGTGGCAGCAATGGCCTGAGACAAGCTCTTTGGTCTCCTGTTCTTCCTTGTTCCGTCCTTTTCCAGAAGATGTGATCCCAAGGTATGTTGTTACCCACGTTGGCTGTGAGGCCAAAGTGAGACAGCTGTTTGCTGTTGAAGGAAGTTCTTTCAGGCAAAGGGTGCATGGCATGTGGGTTTGGCTCAAAAAAAACTCTCACTAGCTGAGGGCCAGCTTCCTGTTGTCCTCCTGGCCAGCTCTCCAGCATGGCCAGCAGCCCGTCCTTGGCACCTGGCAGCAGGGCTGAAGGGGGGACATGACACTGGTATCCCTGGTACCGCAAGGTGAACTCATGAGTGCTTTGAAGGGAGGAGGACCTAAGTGCACAAGGGATTAAAAAGTTAACCATATGGTTCTGCATGGGCCTGAAGAGACAGCAAGCCTGAACTGAATCCTTAAGCTGCTGCTTTCAGATTTTTTTTCTTTCTGTGAAACATGGAGAAATAGAGCTAAGGTTTACTATGACAGTTTGGAGTGAGGATGAGTGCCTTTGTCCTGGGACACACAACCAAGCTTTTGGCCCATATTTTGGTAATTATTATCCCTAAGAACACAGTGCTTGATTTTTCTTTTTTTCTTTTTTTTTTTTTTTTTCCTGGAGACTAAAGTGTTGTTCATTAATGCTTACCAAGACCCTCAGTGTTCTTGGAGAAAAGTCTTTTGGAAAGTGTCACATTAGATAATCATGCGCTTTTTTTTTTTTTTTTTTTTCCCCTTTAAGTTGCCACTTAGTGCCATGCTTGCTTGAGTACTGTGTGGCCAGACAGAAATGCCAGCCAGGGGTGGAGCCTTTTGGATCAGTAAATTTGGTCTGAAGAACAGCTACTGTGTTTTCAGGGCAGAAAAGCATGTTCCTCCTCTATCTTTGCCCCATAACAAAATTACAGCAAACTAGAAAAGAGAATTCTGTTAATCAGAATAGTCAATTGGGGAATCATTAGCTCTGATTTTAAACACTATTTGTAATTTGCTTTAGGGTCTGTAGCCTAATTCTTTCCTTTGAGTTAATTAAAATATGTTTGAATGTGACAGACATTTCCAAATCTCCCTGCAATCGAGGAGGAAGGGTAGGTTTTTTGTCATCCTCCATCAAATACAGAGGCTCTGAGCGCAGAAGAATTTCACTACAATGCTGCAAGGTTGTTTACCTTAGCTCCTTCACAAAAGATAATCCAACAAATTACATTAATTATAAACCAATATGTTCTGTTCAATTCCCACATGAGCCAAACCTGGGTATGAGCATCTGCTCTTATTTTCTGAGCTGGGTTTTGAGGACAAGACTCACAACAATGCTCAATCCATAATTAACAGAAAAATTAAAGATGCAACATCCCTTGCATCCTGCTTTTTGAAGCAGCGTGTTTAAAAATATACATGCACTGTCCTGGCAGTTTTTATTCAACATTAAAAAAAACAATACTCTATTGTTACCCCTGGTGTGTTTTTGTTTGTTTAAAATATTTACATTTATGTTAGGCTTAAAATAAACATGTAAATACTTTCCATAAGAGAAAAAAAAAGATTCATAATTCCCTCTTGTACTACATTTTTTCTTTTCAATTGTTTCCCTCCCTCCCCCCAAAGATGACCTCTTTTCATAAAATGTGGTTTATTCTGCATTAAGCATATTGTTTTCTTTATGAAAAAAGGACTGGTTGGGCTTCTTATTTTATTTTTTTAAGTGGCATATTTTTTCAGTTTCATTTCATAACAGGAAACAAAAGAGAACGTGATTGTTTGACCTGGTTACCAAAGAAATATTTGGCTAATAAAAATCCCATTAGCAGGATGCCAAGTTCTGCTAGTTGTTTATGGTAAGCATGCCTATACAATTATACTCCATTTGCATGTCGAAGGAGTGGAGGAAAGAGCGCTTTTGTGGTTTAGGCACTAGACTGGCACTTGAGATAAGAGATCAGTTCCCAGCTGTGCAGCAGACTGACTTTGAACAGACAGCAAATTTCCGTGGCTTACTTTTGCAGAAGGGATTAATAACACTTCTTTTCTCCCATCTTCCATCTCATTTCTGTAGAAACTGAACTCTCAAAGGCTGCTTGCCCCAGTGTGCAGCACCGCGCCTGTCGTGGGGCCCCACCCCTTGTCCAGAGGGGGATGGCCGCATTGTATTTACCTCAGACTCCTGCAGGAGCAGGACTAAATACATAACTCACTCCAGGGGATTTATTAATTGGTGCTTAATAGAGCTCATGCAACATAAATAGAATAAAAGATTATGTGGTTGCTACTATCCGTTCCCATTTCAGGGAGGAGGAACTGAATTTTGTGATAATGAAGGTCTTTCCTTTGTGCCTCCCATTCCTTGGGTTTGCCTGTGGCCACATCTGATGGGGCTCACAGCCCCAAGGCCGGTAGTTGCTGTGGAGCAGCCTGTTGGCCTGCCCCAGACCCGATCCTGCCCATCCTGCCCAGAGGTGCCCTCCTTGCCAGGGCCCGCTGTGCTGCTGAGAGAGACAAGGGTGCAATCGCTGTCCTGTTGTAGTCACGCTTCTCGAACCGCCGTGCTGCACAGCAGCCTCTGTAGGCTCGCTGGGTTTCCTGCATTTCAAGCAAGCCTTGTTCTAATGAATAAATAATTTACAAGAAAACAATAGAAATTCATTAACTTCAGGGGGGAAAAAATAACTCGGAAAAGCTCAACATGTTGGGAAGCCTTTCTTCTGGAAAGAGAGAGGGACCATTTCTTTGAAAGCCAAGACATGTGGCCCCTGGACATTCAGAGATGTTGCCTCTGTTCCCCCAGCTTTTTTGTTCCCCAAGGACCTGCAGCATGGATTCAGCTGTGAACATGCTGCAGAGAGCAGGATGTGGTGAACCAGAGGCTCTGTGGGCTCCCTGCCTGGCAGCACAGTCAGAGCTGGTGGGGCAGTCCAAGGAAGGACTGCGGGAGCTTTTCTGGAGTAACTGGTTGGTACAGAGGATTTTTCTTGTTTAACCTTGCTTGTAGGAAGGGCCCTGAGCCTGGGTGTAATGGTCAGGAATGTCAGGTCCTGCTAAATGCTCAGATCCTCCAAGCTTGTTATTCTGGTGTTCTCAGTGTTTGAAAAACAGGAAAACTCCCACCCCTTCCGTTTAAGGGGGTAAACTCAGTGTTAACAAGCAGGAATAAATATTCCAAGTGTTAAATGTTGTGGTGTTTAGGCTCAGAGCTGGCTGGTGAGCTCTGATACTGGGTATAGAGGTACCATGAGTAACAGGTATGTGGGAATGGAGGGTACTGCTGCCCACAGGAGGGGGACCAGGTGTGGTAGGGCATGCACCCAGGGAGTTGCCCACCTCCTTTCTACAGGGCTGAGGAAGGGGCACTGATGTGGGACCTGAGCCCCTTGCCTCTGGGGCAGCCGCTCCTGTGTGGCCCATGCCACCCACAGTGGTAGGACTTGCTGCTCCTGCCCCTAATCCATAAGTGGTGGCCCTGGGGTTTGCTCTTCAGGCGTGATTTCCTTCAGGCAACCTCTCTCTCTTCCTGGGCTGTAAATAGGTAACTATAATGTCCTCAGTGAGAGAAACTTTCGGACAAAGGCACATCTCAACCTTCCTCCAAATTTAAAAAATAATCAACAGGCAGCTCTTAGTCTCTCTCACATCTTTGATTACTTCTCCTCCCACTTCAACTGTGCTCCTTGAATTCTGGGACACGCACATGCCAAAACCTCTTCCTTTGCTGGGAGCATGAAGTTTTCAGCTGCACAGTTTGCAGCGCACACTTGAGGAAAAGCCTTCTGCCTTCAGTATTGCTCTTGGGAAGAAAGATGTGTGTTCGCTGCACAGCTAAGGCATGTGCTGTGCAGCAGCCCTTGCTTGGTAGGACTCCGAAAATGACTTCAAAATGGCACAGTGTGAACGCTGCATGCCCAATGTGTGATATTAAAACACTTAGAACTGGATCAAATCAAACCCAGTTTTCACCACAAACGCGCAGAGGCTGTTCTTCTTGTTTGAAGACTATTTTCTTGCCAAATTCCATCTTTCCACACTGAGCTGCTTAAAAAAAAAAAGGCGCCTTGTGTAAGTATATATTTATATAGCTGAATGTTTTTTTGATCACATTTTATACAAAAATATTGCCTTTTGGCAGGGAGTCAGCTAGTAGGTGTTGGATTCAGAATGTATCGTAAAGTTACGAGTGACTGCAAATGACATTTACACCCTGTAAATTTGGTAGGGAAGTGTTAAGGTTGAAAAATCAAGGCCTTCAAAGCTTGGAAATGACAGAATTAATAATTCAATTGAGCTCCTTGTGTGCCTGTGCGTGTATGTGTATTTATAATTGTAGTTACATGACTTTTTTTTTTTTTTTATTCCACAGGACCTGTCTCTTCTGGTGTGTAGGTGGTTATTCAGTCTTACTTGTACCATGTGTTAATTTTCACCACCAAAGCCCTGTGGAGTTATCTGTATGTGTTGGTGCTGGGATTGGGTCAAGGTCGTGAGAGTCTGAAGTCAGGAGTGCCCTGACATGGAGACTCAAGCACCAAGCCCTGTGAAATGGGTGGCTACCTCTCACATGACAGATTGTGTGGGGTCCCAAGTGTGTATAGGGTAGGGAGGACACCGTAGCCTGATGCTTTTGCTATCCATCAACCCCAGAAGCTGGAGGCAGCTGTAGCTGGTAAATACAGACCTGTTAAGTCTCAGGCTCCTGGAGCTGCAAAAGAGACTGAGATAACAGTGTGGGAATGGGGAAGCATGGACATGGCTGGGGAGCAGGCTGTGAGTATGTGTAAGCGTGTTCCTATTTGCAGAAGCTTCTGAAAAGCCTGCAGCTTGGATAAATAAGTCTGACTGGATTTCCCATGAATGTATGTGCCCACAGACAGAATGCACTAGTGTTTCTCAGATAAAAGCTACAAGAATTGCCCAAATTTAAGAAAAAGGGAGAGTACGGGAGTGTACACGCTCTGAGCCCATGCCAAGAATCCCTAGCCCTTCTTTGAAGGAATTTTTCTTTTTGTTAAGTAGCCTCCAAAGAAAGAGGTACCATAACCTCCCATAGAGGTCTTGAACAAGTACCAAGCTACCTTTATATTTTTTCCTTCCTAATCATAGTCAAAGTGACATTTGCTTCTGTGCTATTCCTAATATTGCTGGAGAGCAATCGCTCAATGTCTTTTTCATAACCTCTTTTGGAAGAGCCTTATCATGTAATCTGTTGTTTCTAAACAAAAGTTTACAATGAAAGCTGTCACTTGGAGCAAAGACTCAAAAAGCAAAGGCGCGTCTCTGTGTTATTTCATTGGTTCTGCATTGCAGAACCTTCTGGAACCCACCACAACTTGAAAACCTTATAAAGCATTTTTATGTTATTGGATGTTGGAGATATTTTCAGTTTTGGGGATATTAGGTTTCTACATATTATAGTTGGCTTAAGCTTCCTTGTTTGCTTGAGGTTTTCTCCTCTTAGGATAATTTTTTTTCAAATGGAATTCCTCTTTTTTAAATTCTTTCTATTTTAAAGCAATGTGTTCATTACACTTGGATCTTTATTTTGCAGTTACTTCACTTACTGGAGGATTAAATGGCATTTCTACATGTGTAAGGAGTTTAACAAAATTGAGTGGCATTTATTGAATGATCTCGTTTTTATTTATTCACAAAGTGCACCAGGATATTACTTATGAAGGCTCAAGTATGATTTTTATCTGAGGTCCTGGCCTGAGCAAGAGACAAAAACAAGGGCAAATTAAACAAGAACATTGGTAACAACTCTTTAAAATAAACTTGTAAAGTAAATTAAAACTGTGAGCGAAGTGGAAAAAAACTAAAAGAGAATGAGGAAAACCAAGCCTTCTCACAGATGAGTAAGAGGGAAGTTGGTGATGGTGTGATTGAGGGTAGAATTAGCCCCATCTGCCAAGTGCCTCTGAGCCATAGAGATGTCACCTGCCACACGTTCCTTGGGAAGGCTTTAGGCCAGACTCTGACCTGATTTTCACCCTGTTCAATGCTGTCTGCAGTCTGTCTGCACAGACACAAGTTAGAGAAGAATTTGACTGGGTGTGTTTCTAAACATAAGTAAATAAAGGAGTACTGTTTCTGGTTTCTGCAAGCTCTGAAATTATATTTGCCTTGTGTGATGGTAACTTCCTTGCAGTGCTTGCTAGAGGTGCCAGCCTGACAGCCCAGGGCGATGCGTCCCTCGCAGCAGCCCTGCGAGCTTTACCAGGCTTTCACAAGAAACACTCCACCCCTCCAGCCCGTTAGTTTGGTCCTCAGGGTCTCTGCTGAGGCTGCCACAAGCTGAGACCAAACTTACTTAATCTAAATGAAATAGGTGTGCAACACCGGCTGTCCATAAAGCAGAGCAGCTTCTCCTGATAATTCTCTAAAAGGATACAGGTACCTCTTGGTAACGGCTGTGCTGCCTCGTAATCTGCAGCTTGTGGAAATTGTTACGGGGCTATTAAAGCCAATATACGTCAGAGTGGTGCAGAGTTTGTTCTGGGTTATGTCTCTTGGTTTAGGAGGGTTTCAAATATGATGCAAACCATATTCCCTTCAGGTACCTGCACTGAACAGTGCGGAAGGTGGAAAAGGGTTTGACTTGAGTGAAGGCATTTGTAAGGTGTAACTTCGGCATCTAAATTAACTGCTCGAGCTCAGATACCAACACAGTGGAGAGCTTCCTTTTTGCTACCAGCTTCTCCTGGAGAAGCCAGGCTGCCTGGGTTTGATGACCACACCAGGAGGCTGGCTCCTGTGGTACCAGTGACTTCAGGAAAGTGTCATGAATTTCCCCCCAAGCTTAAAACTGCTCACCCAGGTCCTTGTAGACATGAGCCCTCTGGTTCTCCATGGGGCTGCTTTGCCATTGTTGACAGGTGTTACTGGAAACCAGTGACTGCTTCAGTCAATCTTGAGCTTTTTATCACTGTAAAATATACTGTGTCCCATTTATGGCATTTAGAAAAATTAGTCTGCTCTAAAACAGCTGGCTGCTTTGAGGGCATGCAAGTATGTATATGACAGTACATGCCTTTACTTTTTAATGAACTATTTCCCCTGGCTTCATCTTACTTCCACAGTCTATTTTTGTTGTTATAATGACACTGGTCAGTGATGCTCAGAGGAAATCAGTCATCAAGATGCATGGTGCTGAAGCAGTATTTCTGCTGTGGTGGGGATTGCATTAACGCCTTTGGAGATTTCTTGCTGTTGTCACTGCTGCATCCACACCATAATGCAGAACTACCTAAATTGAACCAAGAGGCAAAATTTGGAGCTATGTAACTAAGTTACCTGAGAAAAATTTCTTGGGACATTAATTTTAACTCATGCTAGAACAGTCAAAGTGACCCCTAATATGTTCTGTTGGGATGCCTGGCATCTGTTATCTTGCTCTAATGCACAGGATTTTCTTCTACTGTTTCCTCACTAGCAAAACTAGCCCGGTATCTGCGAAACTTCAACATTCTGAAAATACAGAACACCACCAATATAACAAGGTTTTGGAAGTTAAGGTTCTTTTAATTGGTCACATACGGTTAGATCAGGGTTTAGATAAAGGGTCATATAGACCCATACTGACCATCTAGAACTGTTTTTTGAACAGCTATTTTGTAACTTCTCTCTTTCGCTTTCCTCCTTCTCCTGCAGGTGCCCCTTTCCACACTTTTTTACACTGCGTTTCTCCAAGTGTTCTGGTATATGTAAACCTGGTCTATGAGCTGTAACTCTGTGATCGGTAGTCAGATCATATCAAACAAATTAGTTTTCTTAAATGCTACAGAAATGTTCACGGTTGTCTTCCGGTAAGCTCCCCCAGATCCTTTATCCCTGTGATGTTTCTAGGATATTCCTCTTGCTTCTGCTGCCTTCACTTGCATCATCTCTTATCCCCGCTTTGTTCTTTCGCATCTTTTCAGAAAAATCTGAATACAAGCTCAGCCTGTGGGGGGAAAATAAGAACAAGCCCAGACAAAGTGAAATGGTAACCTTTTTGCTCAGCAGCCTAGATGGCTTGGAGAGCCAGCAGTCTTTGGTTCCTACCTCTGCTGTAATGATTTTGTGTATCATGTGTATCAGTGTTTATGCTTCTCTATGTATAGCCCCAAATGTAGTAAATCTAATTGTTCTTAAATTTTCCCTTCAGCGGTTCTACTTTAGCTAGCTAGGATCTTATAGGGGTACAAGCAAACCCCAGTTTTCCAGTTCTTTAGAATAATCTTCTCTGCTGCTTATTCACAATTGGGTTTTTTTGTTTGTTTTGGTTTTTTTTTAAATCAGTTACACATTAGATATGTTCAGACATAAAATAAAAGACCATATATCTGGCCTGAATGCCTATTGGGATGGACATGAATGCAATTAATGTTTAATAATTCTCATGAAATAAAACTGATATTTGAAAATTATTATTTAACAGAGAGAACTAACTCTTTCCTTCCTCCCTTTTTAAGAAATAACAGCAAGAACCTATGATATTTGAGGCTGAAAGTGGGAAATCCTACTGATTTTTTTCTTTCTCAGTTTTTAAAAGTTGATCATATTTTACCTGAAACCAAATTTGTCAGCTTCAGATGCCTTGTTAACATAAAATTAAGACAACAACAACTTGTAAATTGTAAAATTTATGAAAATAAAAATGGATTAATATTTGATGAAGCTTCCATAAAAAGAGACTTAATTGTTCATATATTATTTATGAACTTGGGGGAACAATTTCTGTTGTTTTTACCTTTTAGAACAGCTCCTGAGAGCCACAGTGCAGAGCCACCTCTCAGAGCGGGAAGGGCTTGTGTTCCTTCTTCCCAGGGGCTCGTTTCCTCCTTGGCTGACCACAGGCAGGGAATGAGCCCTCTGGAGCTCTCAGGCCACAGACCTCCCTTCTCACTGCAAACCTGCTCTTGCTGTGGGCTCAGGCCACAGGTCAGCCTCTGTCCCAGAGGACCCTACTACATCTTCAGTGGGGTCGCATTGAATGTGACCTAAAACTGTCCTGCCATCATGTGCAAACTGTGACATGTCCCTTTGCCACTCCCTACTGAGGATGGAGAGGGAGTCTGATGGGAGAACTTTGTGTTGCAGATGATGTGAATAGCAAAACCTGCTAGAAAACTTTTGATTAATTATTAGTTGGGGTTATACCTCAGTATGTGTATAAATAGGCACTCTATAGTATATGTAATATATATGAATAGGTTGCACTATGACTACGTTCCTTCTGTTCTTATGGGCACATAAGAGCCATTTTTCTGCTTCAGCTGCCCCAGTAATTTTTTATTTTTATTATCTCCCCCCCCCTCCCATAGGCTATTCATGCAGAAGAGATTTGGGTAGAAATAGTAGATGAAACCTCTCCATTTCCTTGGGAAATCAGGGAATAGAACTTGGCAATGACTATCAATACAATAGAAAATGTTTCCATGCTCCACCAGCAGACAAGTACTTACAGGGGCTTCTCATTAGTGAGTGTTGTTGCAGGCAATAATGTGAGGCGTAAAAGTCACTTTGCCAGAGATCAACTTTTGATAAATATATTTTAATTTCTTTATTGAGTTTTAAAGTATAACAACCATTGTTGAATAGGTGCAACTGAAAACATGTTAAATAGCCTTCAACTCTTCACATTTGTATTGAACATCATCTCCAGGAGTGACATTTCATGTTACCATGGAAACAAATTTGACATTTCAAAAATACATTTATTGCTGGGTCACCAAGATAGGAATTCTGAAAGAAAAAAAGGTCAGAATATTTGCCTGTCTCAGAGATATTATACAGTTTGCTGTATTCCTTTGGAGGAAAGAAATATCGTTGTAAAATAGCACGCTCCAGCTTGATCCAGTTTGAAAATATTTTGACAAGATGGTGGCAATGTTACAGGTCAATAAAGTGTGTCTCAGTCTCTGAGATTTTGCAAAGTGATTAAAACTGTTTCTTGGATCAAGACCTTTTCTGGATCAGTTCATGTTCCTAAGGACTTTGTCATGGCTTTCATAATTGCAGTAGCTGTTCTCTGCTTCACCACCTTTCCTTGTAGAAAATATTTGAAAGATCAATGTCAAGATTTTATTTCATATTCAGGAAAAAACATTGCTATCTTTAATTGGAATTATGTCAAAGTTTTATCCCAGATAATGTATTTCATATCAAATAGGAAATTGAGGAATTAGTGCTAAAGTTTGGTACTGAGGAATGTGTGTCTGCATTTTAAAAAAAAAAATACGAAATTTAGATAGTATTATATAAACATGGGTCAAATGCTGTTCTTGAATGCCTTTGTGTAGTTCTGTAGTGATATATTATAAAATTAAGTACTGGTGAGGCGAAAATACTGATCACATAAAGTGAAATAATGCTTTTTCCAAGGTATTTACCTTTTACATGGAGTTGTTAAAAGCTAATAATGATTGGAGAGTTATGGCCTGCAGTGAGATCTTTGTCATTTGTGCTAGCAAATAATACCTTTGAGCAAGAAAAAAAAAGTGAGGGTCATGGGAATGTGATTTTGTAAAAGTCCAGCTCACTTAAATGATACTGAGCAACTGCAATGAATATCTGTGTGGAGAGGTATGCGCAGACCTGGCCTCCAGCGCTGGCTTGGAGCTGGCTGTGTGTGATTCAGCTCTTTTCTGTCATCCCTGGGTGCTCCTGCACCCTGAGACGCTCTCTTAGAAGGGCTTTTCAGCTTCCAGTCCAGAGCTGGCTTGAGTTTGATCAGCTTGGAGTGTAGACCAGGTATCTGTCTACCCACATCTCTGTAGACATATATCCACAGAGAATCAACATACATGTATTTCATTAGGCAAAGAAATGCTTTTGGAGTGGGATCGCTCTGCTCTTCCTTGGTCTGTGCTTTTGCCGTTTTGTCCAGCAAGTATGTTTTCCAAACGTCGTGGAAGGGAGAATCACTTGACTCATAGCCATCTCAGAAGCAGCGTTAATTACCATGCTGAGCTGAATTGTCATTGTGGTGTGTGGGGACTGGGGAGGAGTACCTGCCATTAATATCAATGGACTCATCCTGTGATGAAACCCTCAAGGACCACACAGAAGACTGGCCTGCTTAGGTATTAACACTGCTGTTGCTAGACTTATACCTGCCTTCAAAGGCAGCAAGGCTTTTGCTTCTTAAAATACAACCATCTAATTTTCTTGTAGAAGAGGAAAAAATATCTGCATAAAAATCTGCCTCTGATCCCCAGGGGAAGGTGTTGGCGAACAAGAGAAATTTTTGAATGGCCTTTCCTTTTTTTCCTTGTTTTCATGCTGAATGCAGCCTGGGCTGAGTTCTGCTCCTCTTTGCATCTGGACTTGCATGAAATCAAACTGGACCAGCAGTTCATCTGTTCAAAGAAAAATGTAATTGGAAGGTGTGTAATATAAACAAAATAAATCTGCAGAGTGTGTGTGTGTGTTACAGCTAGATTGTAGTCAATATGACTCATGTTGAGTCTATATTCTGCATGAGTGTCCGTGGTGCAAGGGAATAAATGTTTTCTGCTGGTTTCTTTTAAACACCCTGTGTCTGTTCAGAAAGCAAGGTGTTAAGTACTTGCAAATGCAACAGCTGTGCAGGCAAACATGGTGGCTTGCAACTTATATTCAGTTGTATCTTGTATGACCTTGGACATTATAGACTGTTTACTGAGAGGGGATGTTGTGGAGGACTCTGGGGTTATCCCTCTCCAATGGCTCGCTCACAGCTTGGACAGGTGGGGGGACTTTGTTTCAACAGAGTTTCAAACACAGCCTTAATGCTACTGAGGCAGAGACTCCTGAGATTAGCGCCTGTGTTTATGATGCTGAGCAAAGCCAAGTCAAACTTTGAATGTAAAGACACTGGTTAATATTTTAAATAAAGCCCAATATAGCTGCAAACCTAACAGGAATAATTCCATGGTATTGGCAGCTTTAAAGTAAGCTGTGATAGTCTGGTACAACCCCTTCAGGTTCTCTGGAGCACTCCCAAGCTGAGTTTGGCTCATTCAGCTAGGTGTACATAGGACTGCAAACCTGAGTTGCTAACAGAATTGTAATCTACTATACAATAATGTGCAATAAAAATATGAGTGATGGAGTGCAATCAGAGCTGGAATCCCCTGCTGGGCCCCCAACATAAAAGGCTATTCCTCACTGTCTGTCCCCTGCCTCTTCAGAACAAGGAGCTTTGGTGAGAGAGCGAACCCAGCCTCCCTTATGGTGGTGCTGGTGAGTCTGCCGGCCTCCATGGGAAGGATACCTGCTCACCTGAGACAGTGCATCCAGAAGGGACAGCCCTAAACCAGTATCTTTAGATTAAGGTGATTTGAGCATCTAAACATGTACGTATGTGCATGGGGTAGACACGCAAGCTATAATCTTGTGTGAGCTATCAAATCCCAGCTGACCCCTTGGTATGCTTGCTACTGTATTTCAGTATGAAGACGTGCTTGCTATGATCTACTGTGATTTACTCTGAATTAATTCCAGTTTGAATTAAAGCTGATCTTTGAGGCATAGACTGTCAAGGAACACAGTCACATCACTGTTCCCTGCTTAATTCCATGCTGTCTAGTGTTAACTAACTGCATAGATTAGGACTTTGTTTCTATTTCACGCTTTCCAAATTTTTTTTTGGCTATTTTTATGATGCTCCTGCAAAGCTGTTCCAGCTCTTCAGCATCTTCAGTCAGGATATCAGATAGCACACAGCAATCCAGTTGCAGTTACAACTAGGGCAAAATCATGGGTACTTGAGGGTCCCTACTCCTCCTGGCAATGCCCCTACTTCTGAGTAGAGGATGATGTTCGTCCTTTTGCCTGCACCCTCGCTGTGAGAGTTCCTGTGCAGGTGATCGTCCACCAGGATGCTGTAAGTCTTTCTTAGAGTCAAAGATAGCCGCCTCCCTGTGCCCAGAAGATACAGGTCACTTGTTTGTTGGTATTTGCATCCTGTTTACAAAGCAATCCAGGTTAGTGTGTGTGTCTTCCTTATTTACCACTCTCACTTGTATCATCAACCTCCTTTATCACTAATAATAGGTTTTCTCCCAAACCACTGAGAACCAGAGCATAGGGCTGAAAGCTGAGACAATGCTAGGGACGTGTCTGCTCAGCAAGGTCTTCCTTTCCATATTTTGTGATGTGTCAGCTCGCCATTCTTAAAGCATTAACATGTGCCAAGCTGACTTTTTTTTTTGTGTTGTGCTAGTATCTTAATCAAAATGTCATGCAGTCCACTGCCTTAGTAGAAATATATATCTATTACCTAGTACTATTACATTTATTGGCAACACTAATTTTATTTAGAGAAAAGATGTCAAATTAGTTTGAGGAGCTCTGTTTTCCATAAACCTTTGCTGCTCAGTATTAGTTATATTACCTTCCTTTAATTTTTAATTGATTGAATCCTGTATCTGCTCTTCCATTATTCTACCTGGGACGGTGCTTTGTTTTGTAAGTCAGTATTTGCTTGGGCCATTCCATTTCTCTTCCCAAAGCATTGCCTCAGCATTAGTTTTGTTTCATTGACCTGCTTCTGCTCCAATACCCAAAAAATTCTTGAAAATCAGCTCTAGTTATTCATAGAGCCCTGATCCTTACTTTTAAAATTCATGGGTGAGAATTTTTGAGATTAACTTTGTCTAGAAAATCTAACCTTAGCAGCTGCTTGAGTTTTGTCCGCCCCCCCCCCTATTTAAATATGTATTTGCCAATGAAGTATTTTCTTTGTTAACATTGACAAATCTGCCTACTGTTTCCAGATAGTGATGTTTAATGTTTGTTTGTAATACACCTAGAACACTTTATTGTCCTCCTCATGTTCATCAGAATTTCTTCTGTGCATTTATCAATTTTCTACAGTTCCTAGTTTTTGGTTTATATTTATTACTATCTGCCTTTTTTTCTCCTTACATTTCTATTTTGGTGCGTGCGTGTGTTTCATTTATTCTGGTTGCTCTGACTTCCCCTGAGCCAGGTTGAGTTCCTAACCAATGTGGCCTTTTTTTTCTTGATTGTGGCTTTTGGGCATCTAGTAATACATTCTTAAGTAGCTCCCAGTTATCATTCATGTTTTTCTATTTAAATCCTTTTTCCTAACTGATTCGGTCCATAATTGTTTTCAGCTTTGTAGAACTGTCTTTTTAAACTACCACGTGTATAACTTACTAGTTTGGGCTTTATTCTGTTTGCATATAAATGTAATCAAGTCACAATCACTTGTATGTAAGCTACGACTAATTTTTAGTTCTGTGATCAGTTCTTCTTTATCTGTCAAAATGAGGTCTGGTATAGAATTCCCCCATGCTGGACTCAATCTTTATTGAGTTAGGAAATTGTCAGCTATAATTTTTGGAAATTCCTAGGATGTTTCATTACACAAGACCCTCCAGCTTGTCACTCAGGTTGGTGTTCTTCATAGTAGCGTGTATATGTCTACACACACGTGTGTGTATATGTATATATGTATACATATAATTTGTCTTTCCATAAGATTAGAAATTGCTGAAGGAGCTTAGATTGAATTAAAAGAAACCAAACAACTAGAATTGCATTTCTGCTTTGTTTATAATTGGTTTTTGTAAGGATTATAAGGTTTTGAACAGCTACTCAAAAAATCTGTGAAAATTCAGAAATCCTTCAACCTGTTTGTGAATTGTCATACACATAGATAACACTGGTGCAATTTCATCATTTACCATTGGTGAATTCTTATTTATCTCTCTCTCAAGAAAACCCCCCAAACCCTGTCTCTGCAGCCCAGCTAGTGCGGGAACTGTTCGAGTTTGCCATCAGAAGCCGTCAGCGCCATGTGACTGCTCTTAGGCTCTGTATGGCAAGAGTTGTCACCATCAGACAGCATCCCATGGGACAAGGATTGTCTCTTTAAACTGTTTGGCAAACCTGTCTGTATAACACTCAAGCTTCAGATGGCTCACAAGCAGAAGAAGCTCTGCTTGTAAACTGAGTTGCATAAAAAAAAAAAATCCCAGCAATTCTGTTGGTGACCCTTATTACAAACTATCCCAGACAAATGAAGTACTTACAGCTGAGAGTACTCCCTGATCTATTTTCTTGCAATGTAATGCAAAGAGACTGTTTACAGTTAGGGGAAGGAAGGTGAACTGATGGTAAGGTCAGAGACCTTTGCTCACCACTTTGTCTGACAGTATTATTAGATGATGAACTTCTCCTGTGTTCAGGGTGTCTGGATTAAATAAAAAAAAAAAAAAATCCCTGTTTTTCTCAGGAACATTTCTGAAATGCAGTAGCTTTTTACTGAAATGTTTAGCACAAATTCTGCCTCTTTGTACCTCATGGAAATTTCCAGTAGTTGTTCTTGAAAGAATGTACTGTATCCCATCTTCTCCAGGCTGTCTGCCTCCTAGTCCCTAGAGTCCTCTGCTTCCTTGGTGAGCTTGTGCTCCTCTGCCCTTGGGGACAGGGCACTACCTCCTCCCTGGGCTAGCAAGGGGACCTGGAGGAGTTCCCCTGTGTGAGGGATGCCCTTCTCAGGCTTTGTTGGCTAATGAGAGGAGTTGCTGGAGGGAAATTCTCCGAGTTGCCTGATGTACAGGGGTGAGAGGCATTCGCGTGCCATGCCATTAGCCTTAAACACACATTCCAGCACCTTCACCTTGACCTCTTAATGGCTCACTTAGTGGAGGAGGAAGGGCTTATGAATGAGTGTGTTTGACAGTTCCCCTGTGCTTAATGATTCAACCATGTTAGGAGCTTGTTTTCCTGCATCAAAGAAGAGAAATATGCTAGGATGTTTGGGGGGGGAAAAACCCAAACAACCTAAAAAAACCCCAAAACCAACAAAAGAACCCGACAACACCTCCCCCACCACCACCACCAACTGCACAGAGAAACATATGCAGAAGAAACCTGACAGGGTGGAAATAGAGGGGTTACTTCCACTTCTGAGGAAGTCCTGTCAGTCCTCCTAGAATCACATACCAGAAGTGGAAACTGCTTCTGGTTTTCTGGCTCCTGGGGATCAGGACTATCACTGCCCTCAGGGTGTGCTGCTTTTGACAGCACAGGAAAGGTCAAGATCTGCTGAATTACTTTTGCGCAGGGACAGACTTAGCTTCTGCAGTTGAATGTGTCTCCTGAGCCAGAAGGTCTATTACTGGGACAGAGCCAGTGAAGAAAGAGGTAGTGGAGTGACTGAGAGGATCCAAAATGCAGCGGAGGGAGGCCTTGTGGAGAGACATCAGTGGACAAAGCATAGCAATTTGGGGACACAGCAGATACGGGTGTAGGAAAGAGGGCTGGGAACACCTAGAACATCACACCAACACTCTGCCAGGATCAACCTCAGTATCAATATGTTTGCATCTTTCTGCAATTATTTTGTAAACTTCAACAATTTTCTGTGAAAATATTCTTTTGCCCAAAACCGGGAGGAGGGCAGAGCAGGAATTTCTTTAGGTTAAAATGTTTAGGTTGAAATGCTTCACTGCTATTGTTTAACTTTGATGAAGGAAAACCCTCTCCTATTATTTAAAAAAAAGGTAGATACTAAAAAGCCTATTTACTAACTTTTCAAATAAGAATCTGACGATGTCTTGAGTGTAATCAGAGTGCTTTTGACGTCTATCACAAAAAGTTTTCTCTGCAACCAGTTTGAAGTGCAGACGTATAAGCACTGAGAGATTGACAGGACCTACCTCGGAGCTTGTGGCAGGGCACCAAAGTGGGGTTACTGCTCTCTGCGCTGACTGGGCGTGAGCTGAAGCCTGCTGCTGCCAGGACGGGTGGGCCAGGCCTGGAGCAGCCCTTGCTGGGGCAGAGAGCTCCTACCTTTCTGCTGTGTGTCTCTCTTACCCTTAAGAAGGAAAGACTTTGAACAGAGTGATAGGTTGCTCCTGCTGGTTCTTGAAAGAGGATTCCCAAGTTCAGCTGGGAAATGGCAGGTCAAAGACTTGCAGAAAGACCTCTCATTTTCTGTGGCTCAGGTCTCTCTCCTCTCAGCAGTGGGTGTCTCTGCTTTCCTCTTTGCATCTGTGTTCCCTCTCCTGCTGCTACTTTCCCTGCTGCTTGCTGCCCAGTGGAGCAGTGGCCTCATAGTGCTGCACAGGCTCACCTTAACTGCAGGGTCACAGCTCTCTGCCCCAGGCCAAGCATTTTCCTTCACTGGCAGCTGCTCCTGGACTGCTGGCCTAAGTTGCTTCTCAGGCTTTTGTTTAAAACTTGGATAGTTTTTAATCTTTGTTCTAGCACTGGTGCAGCTCCAGAGAAAGTAGCAGTGGTGGAAACAATGTCTTGTTCATTTTTATCACTATTTCCTATAACTGTGTAGGGTTATCCTTCATTTTTTGCCTACAGGCAAGGTACAATGCTTCGAGGTCAGCTCAGAAGGGAGCCAAAAGGCTTGTGCTGTGCTTGGTGGCTAGAGAAGCTCAGTCTGTAGTGGTGTTCCCTACAAGAGCCTGTTGCTCTCCAGCCAAGGTGTGAGGTATCCTGATTCAATCGGGGAAAGACTATGCCATGCTGCCCAAACCCAGTCCAGAGCAAGCAGGTTGAGGAGCGGTGCTCTTCCTGCCCAAAACCCTCCTGGGAAGGAGGTGGCTGTGCAAGGGCTTGGATGGAGACCTCTGTTGTGAGGATGAAGGAAAGGCAAAGGAGATGTTCAGCACTTTTCTTATCACCCACTTCACTTGAATCCAAGGGCAAGGGAGATGCAGCCCCAACAGGCTGATCCTGCAATTGCCTCTGCTTGCTGGTAGCCTGGCAGATGCACAGACCTCTGCAAGGCTGGTGGGTTCCTCCTGTAGGGAGAGAGCAGTCTCAGACCCCTGAGTCTAAATGACCAACCAGAAAGTCAAACAGGTCTGAGGAAGTGATCTGGTTCCAGTCCGTACTTGCATACATGACTGTACCAGGTGTTATTTTAGGGAACAGCAATATTTTCCATTAAACAGGTTAAGGGAGGGAAAAAGAATAAGTAAAACCAAAAAGACTTTTGTAGTATTTCTGGTGAAAGAGAGAAAGAAAAAGAGGCCTAGGGCAACCTTTAGATGGATCTAAGTAAGCCTGGGAGGGTGATGCTTTCCTTGTTGGCAAACTGTGGGTGACAGGCCTCCCATAGCCCGTCTCCTTGCCAGCTACTGCTCCAAGTGAAGTTTATTGCCTTTTGGGGGCAGATGTGTACACCACTGGGGCACATACAAGGATCAGTCCAGCAATTAAATGCAACAGACTCTGCTGCCCCCTGGTCAGAAGGCAGCATCTCCTACTGGCATTGAACCTGCTCCCCTTTCAGAGGGACCCCTACGCTTTGAAGAAAAATGTGTTTAATAAACCGCAGGCTCTATTTTAATAAACCTTGCTTAGATTGTTATTTTTAATTGGGGGGAGGTGTGGGGGCACAACAAAAACAACCTGATATAATAAAAGTTATAGGATTGGATAAGCCCTGCTTTGGGAAAGGGGCACAGGGGAAGGAGGAAAGGAGCCTTCCATGGTTTTGAAATCCAGCTTGCAATGCACTGCTGGATGCAGAATGTAAATAGACTTTGTGTGGGTGCAGGCCTAATAGGAAATGGGTGTGCCTGCCCACACTGGGCTGCTTGGAAAGCGGTGGCTGCACTGGGCTCACCCTGCCCTGGCTTGGCCACAGCTGCCTGATTGTACGTGGCATTTGGAGCCGAAGCTGTGCCTCAGGCTTTGATGTTGCCCAAACATTTCTGCCTTTGCTTTCTGCTTCTCTTCTTTCAGGAGCCTGCAGGCTGCTTTGTTGCTCTTTTTCTCAGGCCAGGGGGTGGTGCTGCCAGCAGCGTGGATCAAACCTGTTTATAACGGTGGAAGTAGAGTTGTGCTCTAGAGTGGCACTAGTTTCTGCTCTTTTCTGATGACAGTATTTGCAGTTTAGGTCCATGCAGGGTCACGTGGCATCACTTAAGAGTATGCCTGTATGGTTTTCAAGAGTGTGCTCATGGTCATACTTTCTGCACTCATTCTTTTAAAGATCAAGTAAACTTAATTATCTTGTGGCACCTCCGTGCCCTTCTTGCCTTTAAAACTAAACTGTGAGCCATTTTCATCTCTGGAGTGGATCTGACAACTTATCCTTCTATTTATCTATTTTGATATTTTAAGGAATCTGTTATGGTTAAATGTTTTGGTTCATAAACCCAGTTTAAAAATAAAATATGGATTTGTTGATTCAAATACACTCCGGTTTTGTGCTTGAAACAAGTCTATTCCTCGTGATCTCTAGTGACAGAGAGAGGATTTGCGAACTAGAGTTCATTAATATTGCCTGCCTATTCCCCCAAGCACTCAATCCTAACTGATGGTAGAGGCTGCCCGTGGGGTAGAGAGGTTGCTTAGAAGAGAAAAATGAACAGAAGCATCTCCAAATAGGAGAGGTGCTCCCTTTCCCCATCGCTGGCTGGCCCACTGGGCATGGACAAGAAGTGCTGCAGGAAGGGCTTGGTGCCTCAGGGAGGAGGATTTTGAGATTTGCAGGGGAAGCTTGGTGTGGACCTGGGGAGGGCCAGAACACAGGACTGTGCTGTGGTAGCATGGCTGCCTCTGAACTTCATTTTACACCTCTGAACTTCATTTTACACCTCCCCTTTTGCAGAAAGATGCTGCCCAAAGAGACATTTTTAGGTGGTTGTGCCCCGCATCTGAAGGCAGGGCCTACGGTGATCCCTGCAGTCAGTTCCAGCGATAGGAGGTTGGTGTGGGTCTCGTATCCCTCATGTCTTCATCAGCAGGTGAGCAGGATGGAGCCAAGAGCCAAGCGGACAGGCCCCAGCTGGCTTACTCTGATACAGCTTGGAAAGGGATGAAACCATGCTGGCTTGTGCCAAAGGAGTAACTGGCCCTGGGCCACAATTGTTTTGCCCTGATCTCTCAGTATAGACACGTAAACCCTCCTTAATATTGATATGTAGTTGGTCTCAGTAAGCCAAACTCAGGCAATCATGATCTCTTCTCACTGGCCTTCAACTTCTTTCTTTTGTTTTCAGCTAAGTGTTTCTTTGATGTTGCTTGAAAACAAAGGGGAACCGTTTTGTTCTACTTCCCACCACCTTATAATTCATGCTTTAGCAGTGTTGTTCCTACCAATCATTTTTTGAAAGATCTTTTTCTGTTAACCGTTGTTCTTTTTTGAGAAGAAAACTCATTGGGAGACTTCCCAAGCCCCATTTATTTAAATCACAAATCTTGGTCACTACTGGGAGCTGCATCTATTTCTTTGACGAAATGGTAAACTAGGATTGTAGCCAACACCTATAAAAGCGGCATTAGTAGAGTTGTAAGAGTCTAATGGCTGTGAGTTTAAACTCCACGTATAATGTAGTAAATTTTACAATCCGCATTTTCATGTAAAAATGGAAATGAGATACAATAAGCAGCTCCCCTGAGGTGGCAGTATAAAATCTACAGTAATTCTTACAGCACTAAAGTAGAAAAGAAAAATAACAGCTAGTTGCCAGCTACTGTAATAGGAGGAGTTTCCTGCTCACCTTATTCTGGGTTATCTCTGTGCATTTCTGGCCCTTCTGCTTTGTAGGTAGTTGTTAAACACAGCTTTGCTAGTTTTGCATAAAAACACACAGTCCAGGAGCGTCTGCTCTGAAGAGCTGGCATCAGGTCTTCTTGCCAGAAAGAGGAGGGGTGCTGTGCAACGGAGCAGAGTAGGGAATCACCCCTCAGCTTAGGGCCTGACAGAGATGATATGAGTCTGTGATCTGAGCAATGACCTATGGCGGTAGCTTTGGGAAGCTGTGGTACCCCAGGAGAAGACGAGACTAGGCTTGGCCAAATGCTGTAAAAACAGTACTGGGAGATCCTGTTCTGGATTTGCCTTTGCGTGGCTACCCTCGCACAGGGGGAGTTTCTATTTTGCTGAACTTGGAAGTAAAACAGGCTAGTGTGGGTTGGGGTTTTTTCTGTGCAAAATGGAAAGCTGTTTTTTCCTTAGAGACAGGGATGCTTTCCTGGCTATATAGGAGATAGTACTGTACTGATTGTCTGTTCAGAGAAACCTTGTCTGGTAATGACAACCTGACTGAATTTGTGAACTAGCGTGTTAAAATATTCTGCAGGGAAGTTAGTATGCTCTATTGGCAGCTATAAAGGAAAGTTGATTCTGCTTGGTTTTATCCTCTGGGAAAGAAGTCATTCTGCATGGGATGCTTTTCCTTTGTATCTGCCCTGCCAGCCTCCAGGGCTTCTGAGGAATTGCTCATAGGTACGCAGACCTGAGAAGGACCTGTGCGAGTCTGTTCCCCGCCTGCCAAGAGGCGGGGAGGCAGAGCCTGCAGATGCCCACTCTGCAGCCAGCATAGCCTCTGGTGCAGCCAGCTTTTCCTGCCTGCTGCCCTGTCCCACGGACAGTATGGTGGCCCAAGGTGCCTGCCCGGACTGTCAGCAGAGGTGCCCGTGCTTTCTGTGTCCCAGCCTTGCATGGGCATGACAGACAGTGCAACACCTACTCCCAAATAGCTAGATGAATGATTATTAAAAGTGCTATTTTTGAAGACATAGCAGTCGATTATGCATTTGACAGAAGGTTTTAGGAAATAGGCAATGTGGGATGTACTGGGAGGAAAAAAAAAATCAATCTGTGTATTTGTCTTTTAACTAGTTGGAGACACATTGGCACATATTTTTGGCACGTTAATGAATTCTGCCTTATTTAATCTCTGCTACTCTTATAATATGAATTTGTGTTCCATTTGGGTGTTAAAAATCAGAAAGTCAGGGAGTTAAGTTTCCAGAGGAAGTTATAATCACTTCAAGCTCCTGAGCCGGAATGAGGAGGCAGCTACAGTTGCTCTGAAGGAGAGCAACCAGACAAAAGGCTTCGTAATGCAGTTTGTAGCACGTCCCTGTAGCTGTACATCACTGAGAGGGAGGGCTCCGGTAGCAGCGTAGCTCCCCGCAAACTTCCTGGCAAGCGCCATGGCTCAGCCACCTGCTGCTGGCCGAGCTGCTGGCTGCGCACAGGCCAGGGCGCGCGGAAAGCCTCAGCGGGCACGCGGTGGGCTGGAGGTTGCCCTTTTTCGGTATAAACTTCACCAGTTTGTTTGCACCTGACTCCATCCTGCTTTAACCTTGCAAGTGCTCAGTGCTGCTTATCAATGACTTCGGTAAATGTGATATAGTTCTTTCCTCATTGTGTGTCCACTTCAGTTTTTTTTTTAATTTGAATGAATAGAGAACTGCCACGTACAAAGGATCTTACAGTTTGGCAAAATTGGCTTAAATAAGAAAACCCTGTATTTTCTGTGGAATAAGGATCAGTTAGATTCCCCCCCCCCCCCCGCGGGGTATAATGGAGAGAAAAAAAAGAGAAGT
>NW_009260410.1:1629942-1637957 GCF_000687185.1 Egretta garzetta
GGTGACTAATTAGGAAGACAAAAAGGAAAGGTTTAGAGAAAACAGCACTGTTTTGAACATGAGTAACAGCACCGGAGCTGGCATCAGCAGCAGTGGTATGAGCAGCAACAGAGGAGTTGGAGAACTAGCTCATTTGTATGGCGTTAAACTTTCTTCCGTGGTGTGTTAGGGAGGACAGCCAGGGTCGAAGCTGGCCGCACTGGGCTAGCTGGGGCGCAGAGGCTAGCGGCACATCTCAGAGTTTCAACTAGAGGTGGCCTACATTTTTCTGTAGTGCTGTTTCATCGAAATCAAAACATTTCATGAGAGCAGGTAAATTGTTGATATTTGTGAGATGAAAAAATGGTGATTATTTCCCCCCCCCCTTGCTTGACAAAACAATTTTGTTTTGACAGTGTTGAAATGACAGGCTTTCAGAGAATTGTTTAGAAAACTCAAAAATATGATTTTGTCAAAACCGATTTTTTCTGTGTGAAATTGTCACTTTGATTAAATGTTTGATCTAAAGTTTCTAGAAAAACTAGAGGTAAATGGGGATATTTAATTCTGAGTAATTTTGTCTGTTTTCCAATATTTTGTATGATTCCTCATATTGTCCTTTCATCTCACAACTCCTTTCCTCTACCTGTTCATCCTCAATAAGGTTGGCTCCTAAAAGCACATAGAGTTTAAAATTATTTTACAGGAAACACTGAAAATTTGTTATTTGTTTTGCCACTTTTGAGACAAAATATTTTGAAAACATCATCAACAGCAATGATAGACACAGAAATTGGTTTTATTTTTATATTTTATTGCTGACTGACAACAAAACCAAATTCCAAAATCAGATCAAATTTTTCATGAAATGTAAATGTTGAGGTCTGGTCTGCCTTAGGGTTTTTGGGTGTTTTCCCCTATATTTCTGAAAGAAATGGATTTAGCAATATAGTTATGAATGATTTCATTAGTGCTAAGCTGACGTGAAAATAGTTTTTAATCTATAAGAAAATCCAATTTTTTTCTGAGGCTTGGAAGGGAGTAGAAGAAGGTGTGAATTCCAGTTTCCAGCTACATGCAGTGTCAAATACAGAAATTCAGCTGATCCCCAGGCTGCACAATTTTGCCTGAACAAGGAGGAAGGAAGGAGGGGAGGGGACCAAGTTTACATCACAGAATGTGGAAATAGGGAAAATATAAATAGTGTTCAGGCAGGCACTGATGCCCCAGGAAGTACTCCCCTGGGTAGAGCAGAGCAGCTGGGGATTTGTAGGCCTGATGTGAGAAGAGCTCGTGCTGCTCTCCCTGCTGAGTCACCTTGTCCACAGCAGGGTGGATCTGTTTCTGGTCCAGCTATCGGGAGCCCATGTGCCCCACTTGCAGCCTCATGCATAAACACTTAGCGATTTCGTTTTATGTGAAGTCCAGCTGTCCTCATTCTTTGAAGTACCTTCTCTAGCATTAACAGATGTTCAGTATCACTTTGCTGCTGTAATCAGGATGTCCTTGATCTTCATTACGATGCACTGTACCTTTGCAAGTGACTCTGTGTGTGTGTGTGTTTTCTCCCTGGTCCTCTGGAAGATCGCAGGTATGGAGGAAGCTTGCTCCAGGTCCGGGAGGGTTCAGATGTCTGGCTGAACATTGCAGTCATCTGGGGCAGAACAGCAAGTGGCTGCTCAAGTTCATTGCCAACATACCCTAGACAAAAGTTAATTTTATTTGCAGAGCTATTTGGAAAAGCCTGAGTGTCTGTATGGGTTTGTTCCATCTGATGTCTGACTTGCTGTGCTTTCCATTTCTCGCTGTTATGTCATTTAAATTCCTCCTTATTTTGTGATTTCGTTTTAAAGAAGGATTGATACTTCTGGAGGTTGGTGAAATGGCACAGATCAGCTTGTTTCCAAGACACTGGTTTTAATGTGGTCTAGGTCACCAGAAACAATCATGCCGTTTAATGACTATTCAGTGTATTTAAAATGAGCAAGTACTCTTGTCCCAGTGGAAAAGCATTTTATCAGAACTCCCTGGGAGGAAGCTCCAATCCATAAACAGCATCCGTTGGCAATGGGAGCAGTGCCCGTGCACCAGTGCTGTTGCCATCTCTGTTGGTACCTTATTGACAGCCTAATCATTTCTGCCCCTCAAGTGCCTGCGGCAGTAGTCTTCCCATTAAATGAGAAATGTACCTTTTGGCTTTTGTTTGCCTTTTCACTGATGTAGATTGTGCTACTACTAAATAATGATAGAGGTCCTGCTGCTGGTAATGATGGGGAGGGTAATGCTTTAGTGCAAACCTGGTAATAAGAGAACTATGTATTTAATTTACCGTAGTTTATTACCTATTAAACTAATGTCCCATGCATGTGGAACATGGTAAGGGTTTGTCCAAGTTGCTCAGGTTTTCCTGAGTTCACCTCCTATATCACATTAGTTTAATATGGATAATGGACACTCTCTTTCTAATGTCAGTGGAAGCTGTCCTTGTCTTCCTTCATTATTTCAGTGCTCCATGGAGGGCCTATGGCCTAACTCCTGGCACAGACTCAGCCCTTTTCTGCATCGAACCAAGGTGGTGAGCATTTGCTTTTTCCATGAAAATAGAGGTTATTCTAAATATGCTGTTTTTCTTGGGATATAGGATGAATTTTGTGAGTTTTACAAGTGAATCCATTAGTTTGTTAAAACTAATAAAAGATGGGTTCCCTGCTAAATCACAGCCCATCATTCTGTTCTGGGTGACACTAGTGGACCAGAGCAAACACCTCAAACCGTCTGTGTTGTCGGATGGTCAGTGTTGGCTGTATTGAAGAAACTCTCATGACGGTGATACATTGATAACTGTTATCTAATTCCTACTATGGATTTGTTGAGGACAACAGTGTCCTCCAAACTGTTTAGCTGTTGCCCGAAGGACCCGTGGTACTGGACTGTAGCAACTATTGCCCCACCTCAGTTCAGGACTGGCACTGAGCTGGAGGTACAAAGGGACATTGTACCTCTACGAACAGCTTCTGTTGGGAGATTTTTACCCATCTCTTGTTCTTAAAGTGCTCTGTGGCCCACAGCCACCAGTGCCTGGAAGGTTCACAGGGATGCCACTTGCTTCCTTGGTACAGGGTAGGGAGAAATATTGTGGGAAGAAGTAGGGTAGCCTTACAGCTACTGCTAACTGAGATTTTGGCTGGTGCTCCTGACTCTGGAAATGCCACCTTTGCTAATGCAATTCAGTAATGCAACTTGTCAACAATCGGAAAAGAAGGGACAAATCTGCTAGTAGAGAAACCATGACTTTTGGAATGTGTCCTTTGCCCTTGGCTAACAAGGCAAACCCACCCTGGCAAAAGAGCATTTAGATGCCGTGCTGTGTGCTAGGGTGACTACACATGTGACCCAAGGCACACTGGCAAAATGAGGTCTCACACACAGCCATGGACGGGGGATGGCTGCCCCATCTGGAGGCCTGGCTAGGCTGATATTACCTTTTTGACTCATTTGGGTCTGGGAACTCTTGGTTCCAAGACAGTTATGAAGAGAAGTCTGCCCAGTTGCTAAGATTTTAGATAATTTCTTTGGAGGTGATTAGTTATACATGGAAGACTTCATGTTCTTGCCTAGCGGGCATGAGCTGAGACTCCTACAGCCATGAGGTTACCCTTAGATTTGTGGTCTGAAGAGGTATGTTGCTTGTTGTCTTTTCAGGGTTTCCCTCCCCCTGTTTAAAATCTTTGCCATCTTTTCTGTGTAGAATTCAGAAATGTTTTCTGAGACACAGGAGCATGCAAATGAAACAAATCTGATTGCTTCAGGGCAAAAAATGAAGGGGAGGATGGGATCAAGCAATAAAACCCCAATGAACACCAAACCTAATAGATCTTTAAAATAAGTATTCATCTACTGAGACATCACAACTGCTAATCATATGGTTATTGCCTGACATGAGAACGGGACAGCTTTACAGTTCTGGGTTGGAGCAGAGCATGCCCAGAGCTTTTGGAGACCTGGGTTACTTTCATTTGGCGTTTTAACTCTGCAGTTGCTGAGTCTGTGAACTCCTGCAAGTGGTACCAAATGCTTGTGTTCAGTTAATGCTCACACACTCAGAGTGCTAAAATAATGGCTGGGTTTGGGCCAGGACAGGATTTTTCACCTGGGGCAGATTTTAATTTTTTGTGCTCTTCTGTAGATCAGGGCCTAAGTTCATCCAGTAGCCGCATAGGGAACATCTTTAATTCTTTTTCTTCCTTAGGGCTTGTTATATTTAAGGGGGTTTAGTCCTTTTGCTACATGATTTTAAGTTTGTTGCAGGGTGGGTTGTGGCCCACAGCTGCTAGAGATGTTGGAAAGCCCCTTGTAATAGCTATATAGAGAATAGCTGACAGACTGGGTGGCTGTAGTTGCCAAACTCCACAACACTTTCTGGACTGAAGTTTGTAACATCCTTGTAAGGTTTTTACCTGCAAATTACTGACATGTACTTTCATTCTTTATTTTCAATTTATATATCATACACACATACATATATGTATGTATGACGTTTTGAAGCATACAAGGCACGTTACTTGTTGATCAGGCATCAGTGATTTTCTTGTACCAAGGAATTACATCCAAAATAAAATGTAGCTTTTAAAATAATTCCTCTGGGGATTAATTATTCAGTTTTCACGCATGATTTGCACTAATGTTGGTGGGAATTGCTATCATAGAACAATGAAAACCAAAACCATGGACCTTGAAGCAGGGAAATGGTTTGTCCTGTGCAAGACGTCAGTCAGAAGGGCTGTTCTTGCCTTATTTCATGGTGGTCAAAATAAAAACACCGGTCAGATTTTATGCAGGCTGCAAAAAATTTTTAATCACTGAAGTGTAAGTCCAGCTTACCCTGGTAGCTGAGTTTGGCACAGTACGAGTTCCTTGGGTACATTGAACTCTTGGGGTGTCAGTGAAGGTGGGACAGGGGGTTGCTCTTTGGACATTACTCCTCTAAACCGTCACATCTGTGAGCTGCAGCTGTGAGAAACCCAGCCACTGAAACTCTGGAACAGTGATCTCTTTGAGATGCAAGGTTTGTCCTCTGTCACTTAGCAATAGAACCCCAACAGCCAATTTAGAGACTTGCTATATATTAATGTAGGTATGTTTTTGTGGAGAGAATGAATTTCAAAATAGGCAGCTTGGCCTGGTAAAGGCAAAGAGTCACGTCCAGTAGGCTGGAGCCTGCTGTGGTAGTACGGCTTGTACTAAGAATATTGTACATAAAAATATGCCATGTGGAGTCAGATCCATAACAGTGACGAGGAGCTATGGGGTGTGCTCAGGCAGTGGTAAGAGGCCAGTGTTTGGGACTGGAAATGTATTTAGGCTCATCTCAAGTAGACCATTGTGTCAGTTCATGCTACAGCAATCTTTTAAACAGTTGTTACTTATTATTATTATCCAGATTGAATTAGATGCTGTACAAGCGCAGAACATAAAGATGGGCCCTGCCCAGAAAAACTTAATATGGATGTGACTGCTTAAGCTATTTTTTTTTTTTATTTGAAAATAAATATGTAACAGCTGCTGCCATTCCAGAGGAAGGACTGAGCCTATGAAATATCTGGCTTGTATAAAAGTTAACAGTTCTTTTAAGTTAGAGTCAAGTGATGGAGTGGGTGTGAAGGGGTGGGAAAGTACTCAAATTACCCACAACCCTTGCCTAGCTGGGTTTTCCTGCTAATCAGATCAGCAGTGAAACTGTTAACAATGTTGACATTCACATTGTCATCATTAAACTGCAGCCTAAACACTCCTTTTTGATTAAAGGCAGCATCTTAAATCTCTCCTCACTATTGTTGGAGCATTCCAGTGGCTGGAGCCAGCAGTCTGGCCTTATGTCCCTGCTTGGAAGGTTTCCCTCCTAACCAGAGGACTAAAAAACTTCACTGTCACTAAAAATAGCTGAGAACTTACTTCCCTTTGTATGGGGCAGGGCACATCTTGCCAGTTGTACCTGCAGTATTTTTTTTCCTTCTGCTGAGGAAATGATGAGGATGTGGCTGCCTATTCTGCGACCTGGCTGCACACAAAGGCAATGACAGACAGAGGATACTTGACTTTTGCCCATAGTTCAAACGTGGGTTTTAAATTACAGGTGCAAGTTTTGTGGTTATAAATTGTTGTTGCAAAAAGGGGAGGTGGCCTTGGAATAAAGCTTGGCATCCGCTTTAGCAGTGGGAAACTGAACATGCATAAGGGATGTTGCTGGAGAAAAGTTAGCATCTTGTAACCACCTGTCCCACTGCAGTGGGACCCCTGGAGATAATTAAAGACAAATATCTGTTCAAACAAAAGGCAGGGGTTCTCCCCCTCCACTCCTTCCTCTTCATTTAAACAAAATTAGGCAATATGGTTTTGTTGTTTTGTTTTGGTTTTTTTTTCTTAAATAATGCGGAGCAAAGTGAATTTGCCCCAGCGTGAGAAACAAAGCCCAGCTACGTTCAAAGCTGTGTCATGGGAGACCCATGCAAAAAAGGGTTTGAATGGAAACATTGACATAGCCTGACCTGAATGAGAAGCTGGAGCGCAGCCCTGGGTGGGGTGCAGCAGTGGTAGGTTTTATAGGGTGCCACTGTATTGGAAACGTGGTCATAAATGTGCATAAAAATTATCATCTTCAACTTACTTAATATAATGAGTCAGAGTAAATAGGGAAATGTGAAAATGCATTCTCTGCTTGTTTTATTGAATAGGGGTTTGGCTCTAGAGCTATGGTCATTCTTTTGTGAGGAAGGCTTCTTCTTTCTTTTTCTCAGTATATGTGTGTGAGAAGGAGGATAGATTAAAAAAAAAAAAGAAGAAAAACCCTCAATCCATTTATGCCCTTCCTAAACAGCTTAGCTTTATTGCTCTGTGGAGTCCTACAGAGTCTCTCTCTTCACTGGGTGAGGGTTTGCAATGTTTTTTCCCTCTTCTAAGCTAACCTTCCTGCTCAGGGCAGCCAGAAGCCTCTGTCCAGGCTGCTCACTGCGGGGTCACTTCTGGAAGGCTATGGGCGCAGGTGGGTGCAGCTCACGTCTACCTGCAAAATCCTGTACAGACGCATGCGCTTGGATACTTGACAATGTTGGAGAGAGTTTTTCTCTCTCCTTAGTGCTGTGATAAATCTGAGTGTCAGAGGAAAGGAAAATAAGGGTATTTAGAGAAAATTAGAATGGAGAAAGTTAGAAAATCTTCATAGCAAACTGCTGGGTCTGCTCACCTCACAACATCTTGCTTGGTTGTGTGGAGGTGTCTCGGGCCTGCTGGATGCTCATAGTCCCCAGAAGTTGTAAATGAGTGTTTTATGCACAGCAGTGCTCTGTACTAGGGAAGCAACAAGGGCCAAATCCTGTCCTCTGCAACCCCAGGGTAGGTGGTGAGGGCTTTTCTCAGGCCAGGTGCTGGAGCCTTGGCGCTGTGACCACACATGGTCACCGTGCTGGTTGTGTCCTCCTTTGAAGTCCAAAATAACACCTTCTTGTAAGGTGAAAAATTGTGGAAATATTTTTACCTCCTTTGTTCAAAAGTAGCGTGGCCCCCACGGTGTCCTGGGGAGGTTTGGCACTCCATATGCCACTCCTGCCTTCTGCGGCGTGACAGATGCAAAAGGTCCTTTCACGTTTACCATGGTGGCATGACAACAGTGTGTGTCCCTGATTACCAGCAGCATGTCACTCCCAAGGTTATGGAGTGCAAATGATTCTGTAGCCATTAAAAATTAATCTCGATGTTCTCTGGTTTGTCAGTCTATACATAATTGCCCACATTCAAATTTCGGTCGGGCTGGTGAAAATTAAGAATAATCCAGCTGAGTTTATAATTGCTCAGTCTGGTCTAATGGTTAGCCAAATATGGTGTCTGCCTCTCTCTTTATGTATATATTTGTTTATACATATATATAAAAATAATGTCTGTATATATATAAAAATGTGTGTATGTGTATATATATGTGTGTGTATGAAAATGCTCAGTACTCCAAAACACCTTTTTTTAAAGATGGAAAGATACCAAGAGGA
>NW_009260410.1:1637973-1689941 GCF_000687185.1 Egretta garzetta
GAAATAAGATTTTTGTCTTTCTGCATTCCAGTTTTTGTGTGCGCCTGTACCGCTTTTATTCAGAGTATGTTGTCATGGCAGAAATAAAAGCAAAGTTCATTTACTCTGAGGAAATTAAATAAAATCATGAAGACTTAAACCAGTAAAATGTAAAACATCCTGGTGGCATTGACCTCCTCCTGCTTTACCTTGACAAAAAAATAAATAAAAAAGGTAATGTTCCTGGAAGGCAACTAGTGCTGTGACCTGCACTAATTAATCTGCCCATCAGATCCGATTAAGCACTTCCAAATCTGGCAAATTGCCACTCTTCTTGAGACACAAATGTAAATAAATATGAAGGTGGCAAATCACAGCCCTCCAGTGATGCCTCTGTCAGCAGCCACAAGCAAAGAGCAGCAGATATTGAGCCTCCAAACACTCCGTGCCTGCTAATAAAAATGTTTTTGTGAGCAGGGATGAAGCAGAGCACATTGCCATCTGCTCAGGTCTTTCTGATGTTGGGCAGCTTGTGCCCCTGTACGGGGGCTGCATCTCTCCTGGACCCAGCCCCAGCCAAGCAACAAGTACAGAGCCCGAGGGCAGGGCAGTGCCCGCCCTGGGTGCAGGATTTCCCACAGGCATTAGTGTGGAGGTTTGAGACATGATTCACATACAGCGGTTGGTTGCTGCTTGGGCTGGGTCTCTGCTGGGAGAGCAGATGAGCTGCAAAGCCTCCCGAAGGGGCTGTGCTTGCACTGGGAGGGGATTTGAGGTGTTTTCCAGGGCTACTTTTGCAGCTGACCGTTGGTTCCTCTGCATCGTTTGGTGAATGAGAGCAAACCCCTCCGAGGGCAGCTGCGGAGCTCCTTCCCCACACTCGTGGCAGCATGCTCCTGCTTCCCGTGCTCGGGCGGTTGGCCTGGCCTGACCCTGAGCCAGCCCTGAGCTGGAACTACGCTTTAGAATAAAGCGGCTACATTTGCGCTAGTGTTACCACTTGGTTTATAACACCCCCCGCCCCCCCACACACCCCCCCCCGCTTTGAGTCTAACTGGTGCAGCAGAGGCTTCTGAATGACATGTATTCAAATTGGTGAAATGCTTTGATTTGATCCTTTGGTCTGAACCATAAAATTATTTCCCTGGATTGTTGGCCTCGGTGTACCATTACGCATTTAAGAGTTTGAATGTCTTTACGGGAAAGGACTGAAGTTATTCCAAGTAAGGTGATATTATCTTCAGTTACCCACAGTGGACTGCAGGGGTTGATGGATCAGTCCCGCCTACTCTGCTTGTGTACATATAATAAAAAAATAACAAAATATAGATGAAAGTGGGGTCTGGCTGTTCAGGAGCTCTGACCATGCCTATAAAACAGTAGAGTCCTAAAAGTTTATAAATAACTTGAACGAGCTTTACTTTGGATCACTTTGTTATACACAGTTAATTATAACAAAGGTCTTTAAAGTACGTAAAAAAGAAGGGTAATGAAACTGAAGGGGGGGGGGAGCAGTATGTCAAAGGCCCTTTTTCTGAGTGTTCAGATTCCTGAAAGCTGTAGCTTCCAGTGTCAGAGCCATAAGGTGGCTGTAAGTAACAGCAACCCCTGAAGCCCCTGGTGCAGCTGATGGAGGGAAAGCTAGCTGGCTCATGCATGGGCAGTGGGATTTCCCTTTTCACTTTGAAAGGAAAGGCGAGCTGGCGATGCTGAGGAGTGGTAGTCTCAGCCCCAGGGAGACTAGTATTGAAATCCGAGTTCTTTTAAGGCATTTAGGTCACAGTTTTCTGAGACTTGAGTGAAACAGGTTGGGGGTGGTTTAAATAAAGATCTCATAACTTCATGTACCTGAGAAACGGCCTGGTTTTCAGAGGTGCTGAACCCACACTTGACGAATGATTGATTGATTTCTTTACAGAAATCCCTTTCTTTCTGTAACTGCCTCTGAAGTTTAATCCTGGGTTGTAGGTGGTGCGAAAGCCTGTTTAGTGGAAAAGAAAAGGTTTTTTTTCTCCCTCTGTATTATACAATAGCATTGAAATTACTCTGAGAGAGAAAAGTATTTACAGTTTTAAAAGACTGCCCCAGTATGGAGTATTTTTCTCTGCCCTGCTATCCACACGGAGCGTTGCTGGTACGGAGGTAGGGGGTGCCCCACAGCTCCCTGGGGTCAGCAGGACTCTGCGTTTCCTTGCACACAGCCAGGCTTGCAGGTCTGTGTGTTCCTCTTCCCCCCAAAACTCTGCGCTTCTGTAGGGAGGAGTCTGATTGCTGGACACCCTGCTGCCATCGCATGGTCCTTTTTGCAGGCTGTCTGTGTGTGTTACCATTCACTTATGCATATGTTTTCTGCATCCCCTGTCACCAGAATAGAAACGCTCTTCCTTCCACTGCTCCATTTGAGTAAATAGCAGAAGACTAAAATAGGGCAGTGCTGAAATAGGGAGAGCTAGGAAGCTTATAGCAAATGTAGCTGGATGAGCCTGCTGCAGTATTTCACCTGCACACATCTAGTGCAAGCCAACGCAGTCCCTTGCATGTTTTAAGGGAACAAGCGCAGAGGCCACTAGAACAAGGGAGGGGCAATGTGCGGCCAGGGAAGAAGTGGGTGGTTAGGCCATGAAGGGTGTCTCCTTCAGAGGTGAGGCTGAATTGGGAAATGTGCTCATGAGCCATACCCCTGTGCAACTGGCAGCTGCGGGGTGAATGGAGTGTACAGTCACAGGCGATGCACACACTTGGCAGATACTGAATTATGGAAACCAAGTGGAAACAAGTCAGTTGTGATGATCTGCTTGGAGATGTACAGATCAGGTTTGGATGAAAGCTCAACAGTACATTTTCTCCTAGACATTGCTCTCTCACCTGCAGGCTGCTGGGTTTCCAGGGAGTCAGCCCTGCTGTACAGGTCAGAGCAAAACCAGGTACCACAGGGGCTTCCGGTGTCTGTGCCATGGCAGTGGAAGGGTGGGCAGCCTGGCATGATGTGAGGTTCAGCTTTCAATAGTACGGTAGAGAGCCCTGAGGGTTGAGAACAGCACAGCATGAGAGATCTCAGACAAGAGCTATAAGCCCTGCCTTTGGGTCTCCCTACTCATCCAAGGTGAGTACAGCATGATGCAGCCATTAAACAGTATTAATTCGAGGGTTTATGTTCCTAGGCGGAGTTTGATTCATAGAAGTAGAAAAGGCCCCTATCCTTCAAACTGTGCTATGCTTTGAAAATGCTCCTGTTCTGCATTGTATTCTACGTGGGAGATGACTTGAAGTGCGCTGCAGGCTCTGAACCAGTGACCTGTGAACTTGTCCGTGCCATGGCAAGTCTTTGGTCTGCTGATTGTCTGTTTTCATGAATCATCACAAAAGGATTACTTGGCTAGCGCACCTCCTCCTCCCATAACTTCACAATGCTCTGAGCAAATAATCTTCTCTTAGATGCAACCAAACAATAGTAACTTACACAATAGGGAGATGTTTGTTGATTCATTGATTCATGGGGAAAGCAAGCCTTGAATACGTCGTACGTCCTCTTTATAAAATATGTGCTGTGGAATGCAGTCTCTGGCAAAATATATTATAATCCATTAGCCTTGTAGGAATAATTTAAAAAAAAAATCCACACTAATCTCAGCCAAACCACATAAAACTGACACCTCATGTTTCATAGATGAATTAAGCACAGTAGAGCAATTGTCCTTGGCTGTAGGTCCATGTTCTTATGTGACAGTGCCTTCCACACAATTATTTCATCATAAAGGTGTTTACTAACATTATTTCCCTTGCAACAGTTTTTAATAACATTCTTTGGGGAACAGTTCCACTTAAGAGTCTTAAATCACTAGCTTTTTTCAGACACATACATATTGGCACTTGTGTTTATGAATGTATTTTACTGTTTCTTTGTGTCTGATACGTTGTGGATTAGTAGATTATGTGAGACTCAAAAGATAATAAGTACGGGGTTTTTCCTCTAGAGCTGGTAGTAAATGAAAATCTGTTTTCATGAACATCTACAATGTTTTTTAAGTTGTTTTTATATGAAAGTTAAAAATGAATCAGTTCCCTGTCTGTTCGCCCTATTTGTTTTAAATGATATGAATATGTTTGAGAATTTTCTGTATCTTCCCCCAGTTTAACAAGTACTACTACAATGCCAGTTCAAATAGCATTTTTGATTTATGAAAGGAAACAATTCTTTTCCTCATGAAACCCACATTTTGTTGAAGCTAATCACCATTTTGTGTAAAAGGTGGTGCGGGTTTGTTTGGTTGTTGGTTTTTTTGGTTTGTTTTTTTTTATTTTTTATTTTTTTTCCCCAAGGCTATATTTAGTTAAAGGAAAAAACCAGCTATAAATATGAAGAGTTCCATAGATTTCAAGAAGAGGGATGGGAAAGAGCTAGTAGGAGCAGAGACCCCTTAAGCTCTTGCTCCCAAACCGTAAGTGTTCCATAAATGCTAACATAGCTAGAAACAGGGAGGACAGGTACTGCCCTACAAGGTTAGCTTCAGCCCGTTACCTGCAAGCTTTTGTGCAGCTACCTGGATGAGCAGTGCTGGTTCCTCTCCTGCTCCTCCCTCGATCAAGGCTGCTTGTTCAGGTTGGCAAGAGGGCTAGCATTGCCGTTTCCATAAGTCATGCCAGTCTGTGTGTAATATCATTTATTGCACTTACTCTTTCCTGAACCTAGCTCTTCCAGAGAGACAGAGAGCAATAGGTCAGCTTCAGTGGGGACAAACTTGAAGCTCTCACTGGCCCTTGAAAATGAATTTACTTTGTCTCAGGGCTAAGAAGAAATGCAGTAAGTGCCATTTGTGCATTTGCCCAAGTTGTCCTCCATGAATTGCCTACCTCCCGGGTTTAGCTCTCCAGAGCTGGACCATCACAGAGAATTTCATATTCAACATATACATATACAAGAGCATTTGTGTTTAACCTTGCTTGGAGTTGCCATTAAAATTGATTTTCTATCTCTTTCTTTGTCTTTCCTGTTTCTCCTTTTACACCATCCTCACAAATTCAAATTAATGTTATTGAAAAATTGTCACCAGGAAAAAAGTAACCAGACTCAGTGCCAGCAATATCAAAGTTAAAAAATTATTTAAAAATCAAACAAACTATTACAAAGGGGTACAAATATTATGTTGTAAGGCACAAAAAGCCATACTAAAGATCAATTATTAATTATGAAATTTCAGCTTATTATTTACATAAGTCACTTGTGTAGTGGTTGAAAAAAGAGCAAAAATCATTAGGTTTTTTCTGTCTTTAAATATGCATGTTTTTCTTGGTCTAAACCAACACCAACAAAAAAGCTTTAGGAACTAAAGAAATAAAAAGCAGGAGCTAAACTCTGTTCTTGTTTGCACCTGCCAAGCCATGCTAAAGTCAGCAAGCCGGTATGGGTGTAAACCCAGAGAGAATGTCAGACTTTGCATTTTCTGCTGGAGCTCACACTTGCTGCTCAAGAAGCAGACTGATGGATCTCAAGCCACACAAGTCTGAATGCAGATTTCTAGGTCTAGATGCTCTGGACTGTCAGACAAGTTGAGCACTTGGTAGCTCTGAGTTTGACGAGTGCCTCAGAAAGTTTTGGAATTCAGAGAAGTATTTCAATGGCTAAATAATGATTTTGAGCCTAAAGTGATCTTCTGCTGTATAGAACTTGGTCATAAGCCCTCAATGTTTAGATAGCTATTTCTGGTTTTTTTGCCCCATGTAAAATTAGAGATTGTTTGACAATTTTGGATTTGGTTAGTAGATCAGATTCTGTCTGCCCTCCAAAACACATGATTAGTTGTCTCTGGCTTCTCAAAGTCAAGTCATTTGTCTAACAGGAAAAACCTTCTTCCCTCCCTGAGATGCGCACACAGTTTAAAGTCAGAGTCCACGTGTGGCTACAGGCATGATTTGGTATTGTGCTTGGATGGTTCATAGTTGTCCTGGTTTTGGCTGAGACAGAGTTGATTTTCTTCCTAGTAGCTGCCATGGTGCTGTGTTTTGGATTTCGTATGAGAAGAATGTTGATAACACCCTGATATTTTAGTTGTTGCTAAGCAGTGCTTACACTGGTCAAGGACTTTTCAGCTTCCCCTGCTCTGCCAGGTGCACAAGAAGTTGGGAGGGGGCACAGCCAGGAGAGCTGACCCCAACTGGCCAAAGGGTTATTGCAGACCACCATATGAGATCTTAATGCAAAATCCCTTCTATTTCTTCTTCTCTAAATGTTACCTTTTTCAGAAATCCTAGGAAGGAGAAAATTGGTAGACTTCCCTACCTAAAAATTCCCCTCTTTGCCTGAGGAAGGTTTCTAATGTTCAGTCTGTGGTGTTTGGCCTTAAAAATATGTAGCACTTGGCACTTTCATGCAGCAGTTTCTGGAAAACTTTTCAATATGACATTTCCATTCCTTAAAGCCAAGGTAAGAGACACTTTTATGATCAACTCATGCAATTCTCGAGTGACATTAATGCTGGGTGAAAACAGAAACGGAGGCAGAGAAGTGCCTTTTGTAAGTGCGTTGATAGGAAGAACTGCCACATACCTACATCCCAACCCAGGGCTGGTTCCCATGCAGAGGGGACTGACTCTCTCTCAGAAAGATACCCATGCAGTAAACAGGGACATGCGAGGTGCTGCTTGGTGTGATGTAATGGCTGTCTGAGAGAGTTAATGGACTTGGTTGAAGGGCTTGGCATGTATTATTCACTGCAGTCTAACATTGAGTTTTGGCACCACAGTACAGTAGCAGCTTTTACATGGTGAACAAGAGAAAAAGAATGTCTGAGTTTTTCCATGAACAGTCAAAAAGCCTTTGTGTCTGATAAACTCATACAGAGATACTAATTCAGAAGAACTTTGGCATTGACTAAGCAGGTCACATCTGATGTATTATGCATAAATGAGCCTAAGAAGTGCTAGTCTTCACAAATAAAGCAAATACGCTGAGGTGATACACATTTCTTTCTGAAAACTGGCAGTCACTTGGACTCAACAAAGAGTAATTAATACAGTTTTAAAAGATACACTATATAATTTCATGAATACTTAAGGTTAGGATGAAATAATACCCTATATTGGTCTTGAACCACAATGAATAATATGATTATTTTTACTTTGCAAGAGGTCACAACAAATGTTCGAGATTTCAGCTGCCATAACTACAAATTTAGCAGAAAGTAGGCATTTAATGATAGATTTCATTGCTGTGGTTTAGGTTTTATTTTGAATGTTTGTTTTGTCTTAAAAACACTAATGCTAAAATGTTGTCTCAAATCTTTATTTTCAAATTACTTATTATATTGCCATAAATTACAGGGTGCAGTAAAAGCCAGATTTAAAAGGAGGCATACTTTACTTTCTCATCTTTCTAAAAATAGTGCAATGCTTATGAAACACAAATCATTAAAAAAGTTCTTTTTATACAACTGAAGTTGCTAGTGCTGAACAGTGGCATTCTTCCAAGTGGCACAATGGAGTGCTCCAAATTTAGGTCTGTAATGGTAGAGGTTAACTTTAGGAAGTCCGAGTAAAACTGTAATCTATAATTCTACCACAATTACAATGTTTTCTCTCAAATGATAGTGAAGTCCCTGGGGTGAATGCTAGCAAATACCTTGTAAAGACGTTCTTATGGCTTTTATTGTTTTGGTGCTTTTGCATTTTCAGCACATGTTATTAGATTCGGCAAAAGACCTGGGCTGCGACCCAGGAGCGTTTAGAGGCTGTGGGTTGCAGTCGGCTCTCAGCATTCAGCCAGACGCAAAGGGTGGAGCACGTAGTTGATAGCGAAGAGATGCATATGCCACGTTGACAAGATGACGGGTAAACAAAGCTTAAGGGACACTTGTTAAACTCAACATAGCCAAAAATGAATCTTTTCATGATATTTTTAGAAGGCTTCAGCCTAAGGAAAGTGTTCACCTGCGTGACCTGAGGAAAAGTCTAGAGAACTGGTTGCTATTTAGCCATCAAAAAACCCATATGTGCATCTTTTTCAGATGCCCTCATCAGTTCTTTCCTTCCGGGCATATTTTTTGAAGACTCGCACGTCTGCCCCTGTGAATCACAGTATCCTGCTGGCTTGTCAGAGTGAGGTGGGACCAACACACGTCAACCCTGAACCTAAATCATATCTAGTAGGTGTGACGTGAGGGCTGCCGGCAGCCAACGCGCCTTTACCAGGCCACTGAAGAAACTCTGCATTAGCGTTTCAAGTGACACTGCCTGTTCCCTCAGCTCATGGTATAGTCCCTATAAGGGGGAACCTGAAGGACATGGACATTTTAATGTCACCTCTACCTGGGAGTGAAGAGTTGGGGGCCTGCCAGCATTTAAACAGAGAGCTCTGGTGCAAGCAGGGTGACCCTGGAGAAGTAGGGGTGTGTAGGTAGCAATCTGGATAGGAAGCAGTGCAGCTGGGGGGCTGTCAGCACCATTGGGGCTTGGCCTGGACAATATAAAAGTTCAGAATCAGTGGTATTGAAAGCAGGCACATTGTCAGTGGAAAGCTGTCTGGTCAGCACAAGGTAGTAACAGCCTGGCTGGGGAGAGCTGCAGAGGGACCGAATGTGGGGCTCCTTGCCGGTGCAGGGGTGCAGAGGAACAGGTCCTGGTGAAACGGGATTTCTGAGCAGCCATTTAACAATGAGTTCTTTCAAGCATACCCTAAATAAATGAAAATGTAGCGGAAATCTTTCTTAGCTAACTTCACCAAAGCTTTTGGCCTAACATGCTGCAGGCGTTAGCGCAGCAAGTAGGTGGCCTGTGCTGCTGCCCATACTCTGTCAGGAAGACAAAGAATCTGGGAGAAGCATCAATCTGTTTCTCTTCACAGGGCTGTCTCTTCCCCCCTTTGTCAGTCAAAGGTGTCAATGTCTCTCCCCTCTATCCTCCCCCCTCCCCGACTTGAGTAGTGTCAGTCATTCCTGTTTTTTTTCTTTTTATTAATGATTTTGCAAGGCTATGTCATTACTGTGCTATACATTTTTATACAGATGGCACGACTGTGCATTTTAATGGCAAATCTGTTTCTCACATAACGCCTGAACTGCAAAAAGACTTTGACAGACTGGTTCAAGGAAAACAAACTGGTTTTAAATGTAGCAAAAACTAAAACAATGCCTTTTGGCTTTCCTAATCATCTGAACTCAAAGGATGATTTTATTTGGAAGTCAGAAATCTTAAGAAGAGTGGACCAAACTTGTGTGTTGAAAGAAAACCAGAGGAAAGAGATAGAGAGGTTCATCATTCATGGGCTGTATGTTTTCTTCAGCAAGACACAGAGGATTCATCTTTGATGCTCAAACTAACAGCGTTTGATCAGAACTGAATTTGGCCTGTAACTCTGGAGACTTTTGGACCCTACAGGGTTTTGAATTTCAGGAGGAACTGAGGTATTAAGTTTATAAATGTGAAAAGTAGAAGGGGGGGGGGAGGGGGGAGAAGGGAAGCAACCAAAAAAAGAAAAATATGTATATGTTAAATACCACCAAAAGCAAAGAGCAGAATACATATTTTTCCATTTTTGGAGAAGCCTATTTCTTCTTTGATCCATCTCCTTTGTATTTTATATTCTTTTAAGCCTACATAAGTGCAAACAGTTCTTAGTGGTCCTATCACTACCATTCTCTGAAGTCATACATCAGTTTCTGTTTATGTCTCTATGCATTTATCTGTTTAATAGCTTTACCTTGCAATCGATATATGGAAACAATCGACAGTAGCCCTGATCTTTCATTGGCTTCTACACTGTGTAGTTTGGAAGCTTAGATCAGAAATGTTAGTCCTCTCTGCTCCAGTGTATTCACCTACATGAATTGGTGGAGGTCAGTGGAGAGTTGTTGGTATCTTAAAGCCCTTGCATGTCTGAATTGTCACATCCTTGATGCCTTTATAGCTCAAATTCAAGGGACTTGACAACTCATTGCTTTGGCACTTTAATTCATAGTGAGTAAAGCTCAATGACTGTATTGGAAAGGATGACCAGGAGAAAGGGGAGGAGAAATTCATTCTCATTAGCACTGCAAACCCAAATATTCTCTGAAGGCCCCAAACAGCAGCCTCAAAATTCTGTCTGTCATATCATTGGGCATGTTCTTGTCTATGCTGGCTGCAGTGAAGCTTAAGAATAGTAATGTTCAGCAGTCTATAAATATTTGCTTTAACAACATTTGAGGAGTTAGGGAAAATGAGTATGAGATAGAAAGCATAGACAGACCTAGCTGCTGTTATTGACATCTCATCCTCTTGAAGCAACTTGAAGGTCTTTCTGTAGGTAAGAGGGATCACTGGCTGCTAACGATGCTCTGAGGTGCTGGAAAGACAATATAATGTACAGGCATCCTCCTCTTGCTCCAAATTTTCAGCAGAAATCAGCATTTTCTACTGCTGATCTTGATCTGCTGGAGACCCACCAGCGTTCAGATTCGGCTCCCAGGGTGTTTTCCTTTTTTTGTAGCCTGGCTGACTGTAAACATCTGATTTTCAATAGGCTGGTACTTCAATGACATTGTAAAAATTGAGGCAGGGGGAAAGCACTTTTTGGAGTGTCTGCTCCCTCTTTCTTCTTCCAGTCTTAACGTCGAGCTAGCGTCAGACTGAAATCACGTGGTTGTTGACCACAGCTGTATTTTATATCCACTTCCGCAGCATGTGTGTAGGACTATAAACATAAATTATTGGGGAGTTGTTTCAAGAACAACAGTGTATATAATTAAAAAAGCATCATTTACAGCATTCTTTCATGACAAAGTGTTATGTCACTTTTGTTTCATCATAAATAAAAGGGGCGTTGGATAAACTCTTGGCATGATGGGAAAGCTGCCAAACATGAATGTGGCTTGAATTTATTGGAAATCATTATTATTTTTATTCACCTTGTTATATAGAAGGCATCCTTTTGTGGTGCAGGTAACTTGCGCTCTTTACCCTAAATAGTGGCAATTGAAAACCATTACACTGAGATATCACAATGGTAATTTTTTTTAGAAGTTATTCCAATTTTTTTTTCTCCTGAAGTATTTTTTTCTTCTTGAAGACTGTTGTCCAGTTCTAATGCCTGTTTTTTCTAATTTGAGTGCTCCAGCAGACTCCCAGGACTGTTTCAGGAAGGCTGCGAGGGGGTAGATGGCACAAGAATACAGAGCAGGTAGAAATGGAGTGGAGTTGTAAAGATTTGGGTCTGTATGCAAAAAGCTTTACTGATAGAGTGAACGTGGAATATTTCAAGTACAGTTGATGTCTTTGTTATGACCTAGTGGAACAAGGCTGTGTTTGTTTCTGCCTTTTTTTTAAAGCTTTCTAATTTTAGAAGCAGTTAGTAAGTAATAACATTTGATGTACAAAATCCAACAAGACTTTGGGTTTTCAGGTTGCAATTAGTAAACAGCACATAAAACCAGTTGGGTAGATCCTGTACACTTTATTTTCAACACTGACCTGAACACCCTCAGCTGCATACATTTGTTATTGTTCCCTGTGCCCAGTCATTAACTTGTATGAAGATGATGACTGGTATCTACTTGATTGAGATGGTACAGAAACTAAGGAAACACATGCAAGAACATTACAGTGACTTCTAGATGAAAAATCACTTCAGTCATGTCTGCAAACCTTTTGATTGACCTTTTTACAAGCAGAATTTTGCTTATGTAAATGATTGCAGAAAGCAGCTTTCAAGAATATGGCCCTGAGAGCTTTTAGTGTATGTGTCCTGTGAAAACAGAAACTACTGTCTTCAGGAAGGCCAACATTTTCTTGTCGTTTAGTCGTCCATGAGAAGACAGAATAAGCAGTGATTTCATCCGAATCAGCAGCTAGTTAACTCAGACAAGGTTATAGATAGATGTAGACACAGGTAAGCTTTTCAAACCCATCTTTAATGACTCTTTGCAATAGCATTACGGGCTTGTAAGAGTTTAGCTCATATATTGCTTTCTTTTGAAATTTTTACTCCTTATTCCGTAGCTCTTGTGATCCGTACTTGTCCAGATGCTCACCCACGTGAATTTGTACTTGATGTAAAAGGATGAGCACAGGCTAGCACTCTGAGCCATGGCAGCATGCTAATGACTGCCTTCTTGGTAACAAGGAGGCATAACATCTTTTAAAGAGTTAGATATACAGTACCTGTGGGGGCGGGGGTCAACTGTATAACAGCCACTTAATTCTGTAGGGGGCTGAGAGAAGGCTGAGAGAAGCTTGGCAAGCAAAGCTCTGATTTGTGGTGGGTGTTTTAATAGGACCATTTGGTACTAAAATAGTTTAGTGTAGGAACTGGAAAATTTGCAAAGGCTCCTGCCTTTATGGATCAGGGTAGTAAGAGATTCCAATCCATCCCCCATGTTTGCCCAGAAGGTAGTGGCATTTGAGGTGTTAGAGTTTATTTACTGCCTATTCGCTGTTTCTCCAGCAGGTAACCACTTACTCTGTGAAACTTCCCTGAGCAGACAGATTGTGATGTTTTCTACTAATTTTGTTGAGACTGTGGTTTGCTATTTGTTTCTCAGTGGAAGTGGATGTAATTTTGCCTACCATGGAATTGTCACAAAACCTGCTATTGGAAATAAAGATAGGATTTCACTCCAATGATAAATTCCCCAGGGCAAATACCTGTGAAAGTGTACAGTCCAAAGGGAATCATGGTGAGACTTGTCACAGCTCTCTCCTGAGAACTGTCTGTTCATCTGAGTACCTATCCTGGGTGCAGCAGGGCTCCTTTCTAGCCCCAGCCTTGGATTTTCTCCATGTGGAAACCAGGCACAGGGCACTGGTGCATAATGAGTCCTCACCCTGGGGTGCAGGTGAAATGTGGCCAGGAGCTCAGCTCCAGGCTGAACGTGGCAATTGCTGTTCCACACAAATGTGGCAACCAGATCCTCCTCCTGAAGGGAAACCCCCGGAGGAGGTCCACATTTCGGCCATGGAATTAATTCCCTGAGTAACACTCATGGGATATCCTAGTTCCTATTCCAAACAGCAACAAACCTGTTCACAAGATAAGTTGTGTTTCCACTCTTTATTAACAGTGCATTAGGAGAACTAATTAGCGGCACCTTGGAGATTTCCCTTCTGGGAATCCAGGCTATAAATATCTTCGCTGCTCAGCAAGGAGCTCTGTAGAGTGGGACTGTATGGGGGATGCTACAGCTGGTTAAACAATGCAGCCTCTATGTGGGTGTCTCTGTTAGATTAAGAGAAGCTATAAAGCCACTTCACTGAAAAGTAGTTGTAATTTTTCATCAAAACATTTTTTAATTGAAAAAAATGGCTTTGCTTTGCTGGAAAAATGTATGTGGTGAGCTTTTGCTTTCGTTAGATTTTTCCCTTTTCCTTCTGTTAGAAAGCAAAAATAATTTCACTTTTATCAGCAGAAAAAACAAAGAAATAAGAAGGATGTGGATAGGAAGGCAATAGTGATCTTGGCACTGTTGGGCTTCAGAAATTGACCCCCCTGTTTCCATTTGTTTAGTAAATATGCAAGTAAGAAATTTCATACAAAGCCTTGGGGATTTGGGGGGTGGTGGGTGTTTGGGGAGTTTCACAGTGACTGCCTTCAAACATTTCTTATGAGGCTGATGGAAAGCATAGACCTTCCCCAAAGGGCATTTCGGAGTGAGAGCCTGGCTTAGGCACTTTGTGTTTCCGTCCGATGGACCCCAGCCTTCCCCATTGCCTGAAGGTGGAGCCTGGGCAATCTGGGTGCCTAATTTTAATTTTGGCAGCACAAACATTGCCAAGTGTTCATTTTGTGTGCATGTGTATGACTGTGAGTAAAACTTCAGAAATTTTTAACCAACTTCATGCCTTAGTTGTATTGATAGAAACATGGCTAGAAGCAAGTTTAGATCCTGACTGTTAATAAATGTTAAAATGGGAGAAGTTCATAAAAGGTTGTGGTAAAGGTCCTGAAGGGTGATGTCTATAAAATCATGACTGGCACTGGGAGGGTGGGTATAGACTGCTTGTACATTGGATTCTTTTTGTCTGTTGCAAGAGCTAGGGGCCATCAGATGAAGGTGGTGGGCAGCGTTTCCTCCCACAGTGTGCAATACCCCGATGGACTCACCTTCCCCTTGTATGGTGCTGTTGGCCACTGCTTGGCTGCCTGATCGAACACTAAGCTTAGAGGCACGCTTGATGTGACTGTGGGTGGTGAGCAGGAGCGTGGGACAGTATGCAGGTTGTCTTCTGCTGCTCTGAGCATAGGAAGTTGGTGACATAGGCTATTTTTCCTCTCTTTTTATTTTGTGTCCCCCCCATTCACTAGTCCTCAGAGCACTGGACATTGCTTTGCATGCTCTGTGGCTGCCCCGAGAGAGGCAGTTTGGCACCAGGCCTTGGCAGCCTCCGGAAGCTGGGTGCTGCATTCAGACAGCCCCCGGGCTGTCCTCCATGACAGCTCCTATCTGCCTGTGTCCAGCCTGCCTTGATGATTTGACAAAGTTAACTTGATCCTTGTTGCAGAAAGTCAGGAGGTTGAGACATGAGCTGTTAGTGCTGTTAGCAATTTCCCGCCCAGAGTGACTTCAGTGGAAATCAGCACGGAACATTTTCACCATGATTAGAAAAAATTGCAGCAGAAAGCCCTGCCCTGCCCTCGCAGGGCCACTTCTCTACCCAGCTGCACACTTCCCCCTCGGAACGTGCCCTTCCACCTTTCGGACAGTTTTGCTGGAGTTGTCCTGCAGGGAAGCAGAAAGGGTGATCCCCGAGGAGGAGTTGTGCAAGGCTCAGAGTCATTCCGGAGATGGGGCTGTTGGGACCAGGGGAAGGAGTGCTCAGCAGCCCAAGTAATTTGGCTTGTTGTACTTGTGTTTGGGTAGGAGTGTCAGGAGCAAATGGCACCATCAGGAGGTTGTCCTGAGAGAGGGATGTCGCACGGATTTCTGCAGAAAGGGGGGACAGTGCAGAAACTAGTAATGAGACTCCAGCTTTGAAGGGAGATGAAGAGAAAGAGAGCCTGGGACAGGGAGAGGAGTGGAAGAGATGGTCCCTAGTCAAACTGATGGAAAAACTTCCACTGCCTTCCCCAGAGCCTCTGGTTAATTGCTGTGACCCAGGAAAAGATCAAAGAGGGGAAGTCGCCTCGTCACTGAAGGAGTATTTGGCTGCTCGGGCAGTTGGTGCTCAGGGAAGACACCTGCATGGTCAGCACAGTTCCTCTTAGTCAGCAGAAAGCTCCAATTTGTCGCTCCGTCTGACATTGCTTGCTAGCAGAAACATACCTTGGTGGGAAGCTGAGGACTTCAGATGACTTGAAACCAAAAGCTGCTCAGCAGCTGAAATGCAAAATGTTTTAGGGGAAGGCTTAGCCTGTACTCACATTTCCAGATTAGCCTTGTCTGTCTTTTAGCACCTCCAGAGTTTTGTATATTTGCAGATAATGAAAAATATACAAGTTCATTATTTTAGAATAATTACTAGAGTTCTAGAAACTTGCTCCATTGTTGTTTGCAGAAGTACAAACTTCTTGGGTCAGGAGAACTGCAGAATCCAGAGAGAATAAACTGCATTAACATTTTAGCAGTTCTGTGACCCTTGTGCATGCATGTTTGCTATTATTTCTAGGAGCTCCCTGGATGATAAGCATGATATAAAAAATTTAACCACGAAGAAAAAAAGATGTTTAAAGGACTGTTGTGGTTCTGACTAATCCCAGAAAAGCAAGGAAGTTCAGGATTCAGCCGACTCCATCTGTAGTGCTGGTTGTGCTGGTTTTCATTAGTGAAATCAGAGTGTTAGATGATGCAGTTCACCACTGGCTCTGTATTACCCAGAACCAGAACCTTTTTGCTGGTGGTTTTTAAAATCCTAGAAATGTAGGGCAGGAAGGACCTCGAGAGATCTTCTCATCCTCTGTGAGGATGTGGAATCAAATGTGTGTACTCCATCACCAGCATGTGCTTCTTGAGGTTTTGACAAAAACTTCTAGAAAACTACAGCCTACAGTTTTTCCCCCTCCAGTATTTCTTAATCTGTGGCCAGAAATACAACCTAAACCATGTTTAGATTTGAGGTAGTTCATTCTTCTCGCTTGCTGTGTTGATTCCTGGGCCTTCAGACTGAGCACCATCTCCTTTTCATCATTAAAACACTACACCTCTGGTGTGTGAGGGAAGAGCGAGTCTCACCCAGATCCCAGAGCAGAGAGGCGAGAAGGCAGTGGTGGCCCAGCTGAGCAAAGGTTGGAGATGCTGGCACTAGTTTCTAGACTGGGCTTTGGGAAGAGAGTGAAGTTTCATCTATGACCTGTTCATTTAGATGCTGATTCTTGTGCTCTGAAAATGCTGTTGGGATCCCTCTTCTCTTTCTCTTCCCCCCCAGCTGGTGCTGGCTGCTCCAGGCTGCAGAGCTGGGAAGTAGGGAGCAGCAGGGATCAGCTCTGCACTGTGCAAACCCATTCGGGGGGGGGCACACCAAGGAAGATCAGATGATATCATGTTTGGCTCCCACAAAATAAATTACTTTTCCTCCACCTTCCTCTTGTTGCTAAATGCAACTTGAAACCAGCATAGGAAACAACTATGTATTGTCATGGTACCACAGGCCAAATATGAAAATGTTACAGGTTTTACCTTCTTAGTGGGGGAAAATGGAGCAGTTGCTGGGGAGCTGAGCAAATACTTCAGCATTGACAGTATAGTCAGCTGACTGCAACATGCATCTGAACAAAAAAAAAATTGGTTGTATTGGCCAAAGCTGTGCTCATTCCCCTTTTTGAATTTGCTTCCTACAGCAATTCTAGTGGACCAAGAATTATTCATAGATGTTTCCAAGAATAATGAATAAAACCAAATTGTAAGCTGCTTGCAGGCATAGTCAGAAGGAGATCTAATTTTCCAGATTACTCGATGTGAATTATTAATTCTGCTTGACTAACGTAGAGCAGTCTCCTGGTGTTTAAGAGGAAAGACAGTCTGCTCTATCAGTTCATGGATGATACCTTCCTGTATTTTTCACATCACATTATATTTAACTTTTTCTGCCTTCCTGAAACAAACCTAACACCAAGGGAGGGAGTAGAAGTGCTCTGGCTCAAACAGCTCTGAGAGACACGAGCTGTTTGATAACTTGACCATTCCTGAGTGCTTTTCAGTCCTGGGGCACACATGAACATGTCCCTTGTAGGGCAGTGGGAGTTGTGAGCCTACATAAAAAAAATATGTATATCGCTTGTAGCTTACAATAAAGCCAAGACAACAAAAGACACCCGCTGCCCCACGTTCCTTCGCTGTAATTGTTTGTTGCCTTTTTGCTGTGTTCATTTCTAGCAAACTGTGCCAGAGAGGCTCAGTGCTCTGCTGCCTGTGAGTTGCCGGGTTTATTTGGGTAGCACACAGGTGACTGCTCTAACTGATGGGCTGAGAAGGGACTGGGGCTTAGCTTGTCTGGAAGGAAAGCCTGTTGCAATTTCAGGGTCAAATCCTACGTGTTGTATAAATGTTTGGAGTAATTTCAGTGACTTACTAGAGTTGCTTGGGATTTACTCTGGATTTACACCAGGATAAATTTCATCTGACAGATAAAATAGAGCTCGGAGTCTCTGTGCCAAAATTGAACAAAATGTAAACACTTCCGTCCCTCAAGAATGCTCATCCCAAGGGATGATCGAAAAAATAAAGGAGATTTGCATTCTGGCAGGTAAATTTCAAGAGCTAGTAAGCTGAAGGAGATGAGGAAAAAAAAGATAACAGCACAGTGAACCAAATCATTACAGGTAGTTTAGAACGGACCAATTTTAAATGCTTTTTTAAAAAGGGTTAGAAAACTCAGACCTCGCTTTCCCTGTGAAGCCAGGAGGCAGTAAGACGTGGCAGTGCCTGTGTGCTGTAGGAGTGGGCAGGACAAGCGGGGTGCTCAGTCAGCTGGAAGGTGAGATGCCGTGCCGGACGGTCCAGCTGCCAGGTCTCCGGAGCCCAGAGCAGTAAGCATTTTCCTATCTACTCTGATCTAGTTTGTGGTAAGGATGAGAAATGCCACAAAAATGAAGAACTTAACAATCAACCCTTAGTTGTTACACAGAAACATTCTTCTCTGTATAGTATGATGTATTGTAGCTGAAAGCAGCCTTTTTTTCTGGCCTCCTTTCCCCCCCCCCCCCCCCCGCCTGGTTCCTATGTACTACAGTACACAGCTGGGTTTCTGTGGCTTGAGCTGATTTCTAGCCAAAGGACTATGCTCAAAGTAAAGGGATAAATCCAGGGAGGGTGCGTTTGTGTCACAACTACAGGTGGTACAATGCGGCTGTACCTGGTCTCTAGGTCACTACCAGCAATTGAGTTATCACAAGAATTTGTTTAAAAAAAAAATAAATTAAAAAAAGACATTTTATCTCCAAAAGCTTGTTACTCATTTTTGCCTGACCCCATCCCGCTTTTTCTTTTCTGGCTACTTGATGTAGAAGTTGCAGTTGCTTAATGACACAAAACTCATCTCTCCTAAAACATTCTTCATGAATGGGACTCAAAATTTCTGTAATGGCTTATTTTAGATAGGAACGTACATTTTGGAGTATGCAGCATCCCTCTTCTGTAAAATATACAAACCCTTCCACTGCATTGTATTTTACTCACTGTTTTCAGATATCCTTTATCAAAAGAGCCATTAATGACACTTTCTAATTCTCATTTCACGGGCACATAATATGCTCTATGTCTTTAATTAGCACCTTCGTTCCTCTCCCCCTTCCCCCTCTCCCAGGAAAAAGCCAAACCTTCTTCACTACCAAAATGGCCTGTCAAAACCTGACAACTGAAGTTCTGCCTTGTCAATATAAAATTGTCTGTACCACTGTGCAAGCAGAATATTTGGGACTGGTGCAAAATAACGCACCAGCTGCATTGTCTGCTTTCCTACTTTATTCCATTTCTGCTTAATTTTTTCAGGGCTACTGAAGGATTTCTGGACTCCCCTGAGCATTTGCTATAGAAAACAGATCATATTTCCATAGGGGCTGTGCAGAGAATTGCTCTGAGAGAGTATTTGCGGATGCATGTGGAAACTGTACTCATGTATCCATTTCTATATGCTTTCCTGTGTATATTAGTATATTCAGAAGTGCTAAGAATTCTACTGTCAAGGGGTACGTGAATTCAAACATTGTTTTCCTCTCAGAAGTGGGATTTTACTGGGAATGCTGGCAGGCCCCTCACAACAGAAGGATGGGTGGGTGCTGCTACTGTATATATCTGTTGTTGTCACATTGGATTTTGTGCAATAAAAATAAAACCCTTGGTCAGAAGTGTCATAAAAGTTTGATTGACTTTCCTCTTTAATTGCTTATCATCCTTGAAGAGACTTCTTGGCATTTAGAAACCAGTGAATCTGTTTCCCATTTCTTTAGGCTTTATAAATACACCCTGTTTATATTAAAATGATAGACAAATATACATAAAGCTGGAAAACATGACCACAAACTCTTTTCCTCTCTCTATGCATTTAAAAAAAAAAACCCTAAAGACACTTTTATTGTTGCTAAACTTTTGCCCTTGGCTGGTAGAGCCTTCTTTATGTTTTAACAGATCCAGACATCCTTTTCATGTGGTCCTTGGATGTTCTATATTTTATATCTCTTGTGGCTTTATAAAAAGGGAAGAATGAGCTTGCTGCACAAACATATCTGATGGTAATTTTTTTGTTGTTTTTTGCAAGTCAGAAGTATTGTGATGTTTCCATTTTAAAAAAGAAACTTGTTTCTCCCTGCTCTGGGAAGCTGTGTTAAAGGGTTTCAGTAAGCCAACGGAAACCAAGTAGATGGAGTATTTTGGAGGTGAGTGCTGGGGACAGCCAGGCGAACGCAGAGACCTTCCCTTGCTTGTGCTGGCATCTCCCACCATCAGAGATGTGGCCTGTGTTGCCTGCAGCCTATTGCGGGGAGAACTGCGAGCTTGCCGGGGCCTTTAGCACTAGGATAACACCCAGGGACTATTGCCACGAAGACCTAGCTCCTTTCACGTGGGTTTTCCCCCTGTCATGGCATGCGTCTTGTTGTAGGACAGCATCTTCCCCCAGATGTGCTCAAGTCCTGCAGAAATCGAATTCTAGGCTCTGCTCTGGAGACAGACAGGAAAAGGGGTCTTGACTGCACCGTACCCCTGGCTTGGGGAGTGGGTAAATGAGGTGCCTTTAGTTTGTTCAGAACAGCAGAGTGTGATCCAAAAGGGGAAAGAAAATGGAAACGAGGGACTGCTGGGGTGCTCTGTGGGGCACGTGGCTCCGGCGAAGCCCCAGTGGGGCCTTTCACTGCTGAGGGGACGGTGGGCAGGGAGAGGGGGTGGTGAGGAAATGGGGACATCAGGGGCTGGATGAGGGGCTGTTGACCCCACTGCACCACTGAAGTGAGCAGAGGGCCCTGAAGCACGGAGGCTCTCAGTCCTTGTGCAAGGAGATGCTCTCAACAGATTTAGAACTGCCCAAATGTGACAGCACTGTTGGGCAGTTTTGTATCAGAAGAGAAAGTTTGGTTTAACAATACCAGTCTTCCATTAAGAGGAACAGAGCCCACAGATGATTCACTGACAAAATACACCAACCCCCAAATATTTCTAGAGTAATAAAATCCAACTTAGAGAGAGAGAAAGTGCAACTCGGCCGTGAAAAGATGTGGTAGTTGTAAGAACAGCCATATTAGAATAAGGTTAATGGACAACATTTTCAGATGTTTGCCAACTGTTTGCTTGTCATATAAAGCATGACTTCAGCTCTGTGTCAGCACAGGGATATGGCTGCTGTGGGCTCGGGGACGGGGCTGGAGAGGCTGGGCCAGAGAAGCAAACTCCATGATTTTCTTTTTGAGGTGCTGCATGCTTGTGTCATAGCTTCGAGGGCCTGAGAAATTCACTCCTCAGAATGAAATGCTTAAATGTTGGCAGAAGGTGCCTCCTGTTAGTGAATTTAAAAATGTAAGCTTATTTAAACAGGCAGAGTAGCAAACCACATGCCCCAGAGGGCTAATTTTGATCTTTCTTCTCTGTTCAGGGCTCCTATGTGTGTTTGCTAACCTTGTGGTCCGTGCTGCAGTAGTTCTTACGGAGCGTTAACTTCACTGTTTGTATAGTTAACGCTTTTCTTACATAAAACAGCGTATCTCTACACAGCCGTACTGCTCTCATAGGCATGAAGGAAATCGTTCTGGGCCAGGACTTTCTGCTGTATGTGACAGGCAGTGAAGTTCACAAGTTCAGTGATGCACAAAACACAAGGCTGAGTTTCTGTAGCTGAATGATTGCATCTTGGTGCCCGTGGTTGGGGTTAAATCTCCACCTGCAACCCTGCTCACATAACACCACCACTGCTGCTTCAGGAACTCCTCTCACCTTACTGCCCTGGCTCTTTTACTGAAAAGTAGTTCCTCTAGATTGAATCAGCAACTTTCTCACAGTTTGGCAATTCGATTGCCGTTTAATTCTGAGATTAAAGGGATACGATGTCTTTCATCACTCAAATGACTACAGAAAACCTCAAATCCAAGCTCTGATACCATTCTGCAATCCAAGATCAGTGCTCTGAGAAACAAAGGCTGGTATTTCTTGCCAGTTACCAAAATCAGCAGCCGATTGGCACCAAGCTACCTTGGGTGTCTCAGAACTTCGCAGAAACAGGAAAATACATTAGGAGAACAGGAATGCTTTGACTGTAGGCTTGAGCAGTGAGGTACTCAGGTTTTACCTAGTTGTGGGATTTAAAAGGTGTGTTAAGGAAAGTCTTACATGTCACTTAAGGGAGATAAAAGAGATATGCTAGACCAGGACTAAATATCCTCTCTGGGATATTTCTGCCCAAAATTATCCTTAAGTTTTAATGTTGGAAAAGGGTTTGCTGCTATGGGCTGACCCCAAGATTTCTCCTTTCAATGATGTTTCCTCATCAGATTACTTGACCAAAACCACATTATTCTTTTACCCCAAGCCTGCCTAGATACCAGTGATTCCCTGGTGTAGGGCTTTCATCCTGGAACGGGTGCCACCTTCCACCAGCCAGCAGCACTTGCTATCAAGGGCTGTACTAACAATGACTAGCAGGCCCAGCTGATGTACTCTGGCTCCTGCTGTTTAAAAGATAAGGGGCCTTTGGGGTGTCCATATGTGCCATTAAAGTGTCTGGTAAGCAGCACCTTGGAAAAAGTCACACAGGTCCCTGTGTTCATCATATGAAGCTAGGTAGATATGTCACTTAGAAGCAGAAGATGTATTTTGTGGCTCTTGACTGTTCTGCATCAGTATTTTTTTACCTGTGGACAATATAAAGGTGCTCTGGAGGATTTAAGCTGAACAAAATGTCAGAGCACATTTCTCTTCAGCCAAGGGAATCCTGCACAGGGTAGGAGTATCGTAGGAGAAAGCTGCACCTTCCATTGTTCCCTTTCCTAGCAAGAAGGGAAGCTCAGTTGTAGTTCATTGACCTGGCAGTCTTAGCAAGGCTTTTGATTCCCTACTTTTTCTGGAAATTTGCTATGTGTTGATGTGATATCAAAGGGTTTGAGTGTTGGGGTTTTTCTTTTTGGTTGTGAAGTTTGCGTAGGCTGTGGTGAGCTCTTTTGTGTCCCACAGTGGACTACCAGGAGCAGCCCTGGTCTTTTTGGCCATGAGACTTGATTACTGTAATTCCCTCTTCACAGGGCGTTCAGTGCAGCATCTCCCAACTCACAGTATGTTTGGTCTGTAAATAACCCAGTGGTTTACTAAGGAGGGCAGGGGTAGCCGTCCTTTTGTAACTATACTTGGTCTTTGTGGCCTTACTTGCCTTTGCCTCTGGCATGCTCTCCATCAACTTCCTTCACCAATCCCTTGTTCAAGTCCTAAAAGTTGTCAAACCCAATGATAAAAGATTAATAGTAGGAAAGAATTCAAATCCATTTATTGTCATGGAAGAAAGTATGAAAATAAGTGGAAACATTTTAGGTAGATTCTGGCAGCTCTCAGCCCTGTTACAGCCTCACGGATAACACAAACAATGCACATCCCAAGTTGGCGCTGGCAGGGCAACGTAGGGAAGCTCTGGGGAATATTAACCAAGGGGACACCAAGTGGAGTTTGTCAGTGAATAAATATTACAAGGGGAAAGGTCAAGAATTACTTTATTTGGTAGATCAATTTACCATGCAACTTTGCTAGGTTTTTTGAGGGAGCTCTGCTTGGCTGTGTATTAGTACACTTTTGATTACCCTTCCTTTTTGTGCTGGAGCCACAAGAGAGCTTCTATGACCCAGCCTCAAACTTAGTTTTCACTCTAGCCAGTCTGTAACTTGGTTTTTTTCATTCTTTTGGTGTTTAATGGTGGCTTTCTTTAAAAAGATGAGAAAACCCTGAGGAAGGATCTTCTTGACTAGGCCATTTTGCAAAGGTAGATTTCAAAATATGTCTATCTGATTCATTCTTTAAATCCAAAGCACTAAATGGAGACGTTCAAAAACATTCAGCGCTGGGGTAACACAGTGCTCATTGACATTCGTTAGCACTGAGTCTGACTGGTAACAGATCATGTTTTATATCCTAGGAAATTTGCTGTTAAAATTAGACATAAATAGAGGTGGGGTATAATTAGTTATTCCTTCCAGATGGACAAGACTATGCTACTCAGCCAGATGATCCCCAGCAGCATGGTGTACAGCTGCCCTCCCCCTCCCCATCCAAGCTACCCTCCCAGAGGAGCTCCCCTGGGCAACTGTCTCTGTATTGCCCTGGTCCTAGCACTGGGACCTAGCAAGGGTTTTCACATTCCTCCATTGCCTGCACAATCCCACTTGTACAATGATGAGATTTTCTTTGTTAGCCCCAAGCAAATTATTTAAACCTCACTGTTAGCCTGGAAGCACGCACACTCTCTTTCCTGCTGTACCTTTACTCCCAGTAGAATTGTTTCCAGAGCTTTAAATCCTATCCATTAACTAATTTTTATTTCTGGGGAATCACATGACTCCAGGGGAGCAGGTTTAAGAGAAACGGATGTTACAGTGAAACCACAGATGAAGTTGTGAGCATTTCCAGCTCAGTTTCTGGACTTTCTGCTCCTGGAGATGTACTGCTAATCGGGCTGTGCTTAGATAAGGAAAGGGGAGAGGCTGTGTACCCTACGGGCCCAGGTCATCTCAAGCTTCGGGCATTAAGCAGCTCGTAGGTACACGGTTGCACCATGTAGTTAACGTCTGCATCAGCCTGGTCGAAAGCTCAGATGAATTTGTCACAAAAACTATGTCTGGTTTTTGTTTGGTCTTCTGAACCTTTGAAACATTGAAGCTATGCTGGCTGCCACGGACGCTGCTGTAGCTCACATTCTCCTCCTTGTCTCTGCTCTTGCACTCCCACTGATCTTTCCTTGTCTTCCTTCTCTGTAAAAGAGACAGAAATTGTTGGCAGGACCCTTGAACCCTGTTAACAAGCGTCAAATAGAATTAATTTTCCTGTGCCTTAAAATACCTGTATTTAGCACCTTGACTTCACTGTGAATGCTTTTATTTTTATAGTTATTTTAGAAAACATTTTTCCCATTGTAAATATAATTATTATATATATGAAAATAAAAACTCTACTCAGCAAACAAAGGTTCATCTATGCGTTTCCTTAGTCCCAGTTTTTATTAGCAGTGCTAGAAGTGTTTATTTAATCCAGCTATTCAGTAGTCTCTAGAGTCCAGGCTTCTGCTTTAGTGCTGAATCAATGCTTGGTCAAGCCTTAAACTTTATGGGTTTTGGCACGGTGTTGAAACAGAAGCTTTGATGCTTGAGACTGCTGCCTGCACAGAGCAAATATAAATTTTGATCAGTACAGTAAGTGTTCACCATTTAAAATGTTAGTGGCAAGCCTCTAACAGCCCCCTCGCCCCGGAGCTGTCGGCTTGGGTGGTGCGCCTGGGCCGTGGGCACAGGATGGTTAAGGGCTCCAGCGCGTTCCTGGGTGCTGCCTCAGCCCCAGCCCATGTCCCCTGTGTTGAAATAGCATTGTTGTCTGATGTCAGTTCAGGATGAAATTACTATTTCTAAATTCCTACCAGGCAGTTATTCTTGGTTTTGCAGAGGCTGAGGGTTGATGAAGCTGCCCTCCTCTCCAGAAGCTGTGGGTCAAGGTCAGCTCTGAATAATTTTGTGCCATGACCCATGAGCCAAAGCTGTAGCTCTTAATGTTATTGTTCAGGTGTGCTTCAAGTCCATAGCAGTACAAGGAAGGCCTTGTATTCTACAATTTGGGCTAATTCTAGTGGTTTTCCTTTAACATGTACCCAGATTTCATTTGGGTAATGTATGTAGAAAAGTCTCTGATGCAGAGGAAAGCCAAAATTTCATCCTTTCAGAGCTCTGTGGCTAAGACATATTTTTCACTTGGTGATCTTGGTTACTTCAAGGTAATGTACAGTGGACAAAAGCTTAATTACAAAGACCACATTTCAGCCACTCACCTCCAGCTTCCCGGCGTGGCTCTTTGGAAGACAGCCTGTGTATGCCAGCTGTCCTGCCCCTGCCCTGAGCCAGCACAACCGTATGCAACAGCAGCTCCATGTGCCAAGCAGGAGCAGGCTGTGGACACCCACCCTCCAGTGCACATGGGGACTGTGCAATCCTCCCTCCCCGCAACCTCGGCTTCTCTGACGCACAAATTGTGGCAGACAAGGAAGCACAGTCCTATGCAGTATCCTACAGTGCGGGGATCCCCACTGCCTAGCACGCAGTGGTGGCTCTAACATGTAAATTCCTCTCTCAGCTTCCCTTATACTGCAAATTCCTCCTTGTTCTTCTGGTTTGCATCTTCATCCCTTCCACCAGAGAAGTGATTGCAACCTGGGCTGTAAGTCCTGCAGTGCCAATGCATGTTAACAGTATATGATGGAGCAATATTGTTTCAGTACTTAACTCTGTGACCCAAAGAATTCTGTTAAGCTCTTCCTTTATGTGTTTGTACGTGGATATGCAAAGTGTATGGCGTGATTTGGTGATGTAAAGGTTTCACTGGCATACAAGCACATTTTATATCCTCCATGTAAGGATTTTATCTCTACCTGATATTTCTCATTAATTTTTTTTGTACAATTTGGAGCATGCAAGGGACCTGCTTGTGTCCCTGAGCACGCCTGGTTCAAGTCTGCTTCTTTACCTCCTCCTGGCACTTCGTGCCATGGCTTCCCACCGTGGCAGAGCCTATGCTGGGGGAAGCTGGCCTTGCTTCCTGGGTAATACCAACATGCCAAGGGTCACACTAATGTAAGCCTATGGCACTGAACAAGGTTATTTGGCATAGAGTCAGAGTCTGTGTCGCTTTGTACTTTGGCCAGTCATTTCCAGATGGGACCAAAAAGGCTGTGCAGTCAGAGGGTGGAGATGGCCCCTGCTAGCCAGCAATGAGTGAATGCTGCTGTGGAGAGCAAACGCTTTCCTTTGTGGTGGTGTTTGAGAGACAATCACACACAGCTACTGCGAACTTTATTAGCGCACTTGACAGAGGCTGTGAAGTCTCAGAGTTGACCACATAGGGAAAGGACCCCGTGAGATTTCACTGGAGTGGAGCGCCGCTTCCTCAGCACATCCCACAGAGCAGATAGCAAGGGCACCGCCAGGATGGAGAATTGCTGGAGGAGTTTATCCTAATGTTGCAAATCAAATCACGGTCTTCTCCTGATAGGTTTCCAAGACTATATTTAAGTGAGGGAAATAAAAAAAGTAAAATATGAGTTCTGGGAGCACTGTTAGGCTCCAGATACTCATTAGGGAAAAGAGGAAGGTTTTCCAACTTCATTTAACACCACCAAGAATTTATGACCTGTCTGTAAGCCCTTAACAGGGATGTTGGAGGAAAACAGGGGCTCCTTTCCTGCTCCTGCAATAAAGACATCTCAGGAGAGTCTGTTGCCTTTCCTCAGCCGCAGTGGCTCTCTGCACAGAGACACTGATAGACTTGGTGCTCTCCTCCCTCTGCTCCTTGCCATGTCTGTGTCAGAACTGCTTAAGGGTGGGGACTCACCCGAATGGCAGCACAGGCAAGCCCTGATCTTAGTGGGCACCATTTGGCGCAACTATGACACCAGTAGGCAATGATACCTGGAAACGCTCCCTACTACTAGTTCCATGAAGCTACCCTCTGCTCTTCCTTGGTGTGGAAGAAGTCAGACAGCTGAGTAATCTGCTACAGCAGCACGTCACAGCTGGATGCAAGAAAACTCAGGCAATCCCTTGGATGCTGCCAGGTGCTCCCGCTCGCTGGCGGGCAGCGCGCCTTTTCTCTCTGAAGTGCCAGCTGTCGTGAGAGCGGTTACAGGTTTCAGAGTTTCAGAGCACGGCTGCAGCAGTGAAGGGGGCAGCTGGATGCACCACGCACGGGACCGGATGAGGTGGCTGAACCATGGTGTGCCTGCGGCCGCATCCTGGGAATTTGGCTGCAGATGAGTTCAGCTTTTGTGCCAGTGGGAGGCTGGGCAGGGTGGAGGCTGCAGGTAGGTGAGCTCCCTCCTCCCCTCGCCTCCGCAGCTCCCCAGGGATTGTTGTGATGTCTCTGCCTCCTGCCGCAGGAGGAGGGGGCAGATCATAGCGCCCAACACTTCCAAAGCCTTGTCATTCAGATTTAAAAAAAAAAAAAAGTAATTGCCATCTTGGTGACAACTTGTATCTGACCTGCTTTCAGTGGAGATAACCCTTCATTTTTTATCACACATTACATTGTCTAAATTGGGAAACTTTAATAATGTATGCAATTTATCATAAGGCTTATGTGATAATGGCAGAAACTGGCATAAAATGGAGAATTTATAATACTGGATTGGTCTTATGAAACAGTGGTGTACCTTCATAAAGAGTCCAAAGAGCAATTATTATGAGTGTTTGACTGGCACTGTAAAGTCGTTAGTTCAATCATCATTGACCAATTACTGCTTTATTGTATTTTCTTTTTATTTTTATGGTCAGAGAATGGCATTTTTCCCACAATTAGTCCTTGAGCACAAAGACAATAACAATTAAAAGAAATATTTAAAATCTGGGTTTTATCTGCACGGAGGGATCCATCCGTCATTATAAAGATCAGTTTTGCATGCAGCTGTATTTCAATCCAATAGCCCCCAAATATCCAGTTTTCCAGAATCAGAAGTTTTAATTTTAAACATTCTTCACAAAATAAGTAGTTTGTGTTTCACAAACTTGCTCAAAATATTAGAGTTCCTTATGACCTTACACTTGTTTAAACACTGCATGTTTACGAAGATGTGTGCGTGATAAGGTTACATATGACACTGATTAGAGTCCAGATAAGAATGATTATTGTGGTCATTAGGGACAGACTTGGGCAGTATCCAACATTATCAGCCAAAAGAAATAGAGAAATGCAATACTGTGTGAAAATGCTTATTTATCCTGACAGAGTACTGACCCGCAAATAGGGTTTTGGTCTGTAATTAAGCTGAAGGTATTACTTACAGTAGCTTAGTAATTGTACCTGTCCTGAGCCTTGGCTGCCTGATCTGAAACTCAGGAGCGCGGGAGCAAGCCGGCCTGTGGTTTGGGGTGAGGTGACGCAGTGACAGGCTGGGGGATGACCTTGACTTCAGCACAGTTGAATTGGTGCGCACCGCCGAAGGACGTGGGTTTGGATCGTGTTCAGAGCTAGGTGTACTGTGTGAAAACGAGCTTTTGACATCTAACGCAGCGTGTGTCCCCTTAATTGTGCCTGTGTGCTGCGTTGCCACCCGGGCACCCGGGGGATGCCTGGCTGAGGCTGTGTGGGTTCAGGGAGCAGCTGCGGGCAGCCCCTTGCTGTGGCTTTCCCTGGGGTGGGCAGGTGCCCCAGGAAGCTCCAGGGAGATCCTGACTGTCTGCACATGAGTATGAGGTGCTTAGCGCAGGAGAGACCCTGTGTTGTTTGGCATCCCTAAATGAAAATAAAGCCAAGCCCAGCATTTCTCTGCCTGGTCCTCCCCTGCACAGCTCCTAGTGATGCCCCCTAGTATGGCGACCCCCTGCCATACTGCTCGTGCTCAGCCTAGCCCCTCTCCCACCACGCCAGCTGTTTCCCCACAGTGCCTGTCTGTCCCTGGGCAGGGACAGGCTGCCTCAGGTGCACTGCCTTCCTTCCACGCTGCGAGGAGGAGCGGCACATGGCACCACAGCATCCTCAGGGTAAGAACGCGTGGCATTGTGGCTCAGTCTTGTGCTGCCTAGCAAGAGCCATCAGCCATGCTCTGCATGGCAGCAGGTAAAACAATCACCTCTCCTTTTCAAAGCCCTCCCCAACCCGACAGGGAGTGGAGGAGTTAATAAGCATGTGGTGGTTGCCTCGCAGCTGCTGCAGGTTTCCGCAGGCTCAGCAGTAGCAGAGCTCTGGAACAGCTTTTGGGGGTGGTTTTGTAAGGAGGGAATCCCTCCCCATTTGTTGGTGTGATGCAGGCAGTGGTGGCTCTCCTGGGCGAGGTGCTGAGCACCTGTGCTAGCTGTCCTGTGCAGGCTGCAGCTCCCAGACAGGGCTGTGACCAGGGCTCAGCATCAACTGGTCATCAGCTGATCAGATCTGCACACTTCTTGGGAGGTATTAGTTGAGCCTGCTTTGTCATCCCTTGTCATCCTTTGAAACTTAGGGGGCTTGGGGTTTGCTTTCAGATCAGAAGTTTTTTAAAGTATGTAAGAAGCCATGACAGGGGGATGGGGAGAGGCAGGAAGAGGAAGCAAGTCACAGAAAAGGAAAAAGGGCTACTGAAAAATAGTACCTTGTGCAAAGGAAGTTCCTTCTTTTTGCTTATTGCAGTCTTGTTTTGGAAGTAATTCTTTTTTCCCTGCCTGTGTACATCCAAAAATTTAATTCAGATGGGAATGGGAATTTCATTCCCAATTAGATGAAATATCTACAAGTCCCTGGTCACTGCAATTAAGTATCATTAAATGGTGAGAAATTCAGATTAGCTGAAGAGGTCAGCCAGGTCTCCAGCAACAAAACAGGTTTTTCCTTCTGTTTAGAGGTGCACCAGGCAGGCTTACAACCAAATCCATAGGTGATTTGCCCTGAAGTCACCAATCAAGTTCCTCAGTCCTCATAGTCCAGTTCTGAAATAATTTGATTTACATAAATGTGGAAGCAATGAGATGAACCCCATAAGTCTAAAAAGCCTGCAGAAAGCTGGTATCGTGTGTACCCATCTGCTTTCAGCTGACTTTCTGTGCATAATCTCTGCACGGTCTCTGCCTACAGAGGCCGGAGTAACAAGGGCATCAGACAGAGATGAAATGCCTGTCATGGCTCCTTCTGTGGGACATGCTATCACAAGTACTGACACTGCTTACGGTGGGTGAAGAATTCTCCTTTGCTCCAGTCCTGCTGCATCCAACCTGGGAAGTTGGTCAAGCTAGAGCCATCTCCTTCCACTCCTTTCCCAGTGATTTTATCCACGAGGGTGGTTTTACTAAGTCAGACCCTCATTTCCCTCCCCCTCACTTTATTTTCTTAAGAGACTTAATCAAAGGTAATTTGAGTTCCCATTTCTCTATCAATGGTTGTATTTAAAAGGGGCTTATCTGATTTCCATCACCAATTATGGGCTCCCATTTCTTGTTTATATCCATCTCAAATCTGACAAGGTCCCTGTTTGATTTTGATAGGAAGTCAGGGCTTCATACAAAGCTAAGGAGACTCTGAAACACATTTGTTCGGGTAAAATAATATCTTGGGAATTACTTCACTTGTACTGCATGAGGAGGGGGTGGAATAGGGTGGTCCCTGCCACTTCTGTTGAAAAATAAATTCTGAAGCCAAGATAGTAAATATTTCCCTGAGCCAACACGGTGGGAGGGAAATTACAGTGCCCAGGAATATTGCTATTAAGGAGACTCAAGGTCAGAGGTTAATGTAACAGGAGTTGGTCTAGCCAGAAAGGTCGGGAAAGGTTGGCCTTGTAAGTACAGAGCTGTTTGATGACTTTTAACTGTTTTGGGCAAGAAAAACATTTCTGCCCTTGTCTTTGGGAGAAAGCTGGCAAATATTGAGATTTCTTAGGGAACTGGCTGCTAAAAATTGATGGGACAAATTCGTGCACAAAACAAGGTGTCCCTGGACCATTAATGCTCTTTGAGCTCTGACACAGCAGCTTTTAACCTGCTCTAGTATTTTGCTCTGCTTGATTTTTAAAATTAATTTATTTGGAGCATATGAATCTCTAGGATGCCACTGTAGCTCGCTCAGAGCTTTGGTGGCATGTATCAAAGCATGTGGTGCTTTTCCCAAACCAATTCACCTAGCATGCTCCTGGAAGAGGCTGAAACCTGGATCAGTTCCCAGCAGTGGCAGAGGGTTAGCAGGAGATCATGTGTTTGGGAGGCAGTTGCCGCTACATGGAGAGCTTTGTCTTTGCTCTTTGAAAAGCTGGTGGATATTTTTTTTTTTTTGGTTTGTTTTTTTTTTTTTTTATTTTTGTATTTTTGATAGCACAAGGTCTGTAAAACCCTAAAGGTAGGCAGTCCCTTCAAATGTTTACCACAGGGTAGCTCGGCGAGGCTAACGTGAGCCTCCTTCTCCCTTGGGTTGCCTCTCCAGGCCAATGGGATGCCAGATGGGGTGTTAAAGTGGGCTGCTGAAGCAGCTGCTGGCTCTTTGCATGCTGTCCCAGCTCACCAGGACCCAGGGAGCCCAGTGGGCCTGACACCCCATCTCACAGCTGGACACAAAAACTGGGCCTGAACTCAGCAGTCACCACACCAACACAGCTTCTGGTTGGGCTGGAGCAAGGTCAGGGTGAGCCTACACCCGCAACAAAAGACAGTTAGAGATTCTGCATGAAAAATGCATCTTTTCCTGGGAGACAATGAATATCCGAGGGTTTTTTTCCGATGAGAAGCTTGGTTGCCTGCAGGAGGAGTCAGGAGCAAGGAGGTACCAGGGATCCTTCAGGAAACTTGCAGAAGGCTCCCAGTAGCGCAGGGGCTATGACAGCAGCTTTCAGCCAGCCGCGTGCATACATGTCACTATGCAGAGCATCAGTGCAAGAGACTGTGCGCTGGGATTAACTGGTGATAAGCACAATTATGTGGCATTTTGAAATGTCAGTTGCATTAAGCCAAGACCAAAAAAAAGAAGCACTCTTGGTCTGTCAGGCTGTATCTAGGTACTCTGTGGCTCTTTGCTGTCTCTCTGGACTGATAGAGTATTTCTTGCTGAAAAAAAAAAAATAAAAATCTCCCAGTCTGTTTTCTGACTGAAGTGATTTCTTTTTTTGTGTGCGGAGAACCCTGAACTGAGTAAAAGCTAGTGAGAAAAGAGGTTCATCCCTGCAAGCTTGTACTGTCATAAGCATTGAAGTATTTCAGAGGCAAGTTCCTCTGAAAATGGGTGATATGCATGTTTTGACACTCCTGTTATTTCTCTTTGGGGGGTAATGTCATGCCTCTTTCTCAGAGGACATCAGCTTGGAGGTATGTCTAATTGTTTTGACTGGTATAAAATGTGGAAGAGCTGCCCTGGAAAGCAGTCTGCCCATGCCTTCATGTGAAAGCTCGTATAACTCACGAAAGTTCAATATTAATCGCAATAACTGGTTGCAGACTCTCGATTCCTGTTGGCACCTGTCTCTCATTACAAAAGGAGAAGCCCCTCCACTGGAGCTTTTGGATGCTCTGTCGCTGAGTGCTTCTCCACAGTGAGACGTACTTTCCCGATGCAGTGGCCACATCACATGTAACGTGGGGTTAGCGTTGTTCCACGTTTTCCTCTCTCTTCCTACGAGCTGCACATTGGCCCCATTCCATTCTGCCTACTATGGAAAAACTCAGCGTACTTGATTTACTGCATGCAGCATGCATGTTGGTAGCCTCTTTCCTTTCCTGCAGTGGCATGTACACTTCAGTTTTGCAGTAAGGGGTCTGTACAGCACACAGCAGGATCATCGGACAGATATTGGCAGGGCATCTCATCAGTGCCAAGCCAATTAAGCCATTAAGCCTGATACAGTAAGCTTGATTGCCATTGGCTGTCTGAGGTCCTCACCAAATACGCTCCAGAGAAGCAGGATATGAACAGAATGTGCAGAAGGGGGCCCTGCAGGAGGAGCTGGGAAGCTTTGACATCCATGCTTTTGAGTAATTACATCGGTTTGGACCGTGATGCAGAAAAGATTTTTTTTAGTGCGCCCATTAGAAAACAACTCAAATTCTTTATGATATGAGATTAAATGATTTCATCCCAGATAAAACTTAAGACCAGAAAAAATCCTACTGCTTGATTGCTCTTGAGGTAATATTTCAAAACTTGAATCATTCTGTTTTAAAATACCTCAAGTTTACAATGATAAATCTACGAAGCACTAAAAATCCTACTCAATCAACTCTGGTTCTTGAAATGGCATCTGCCTTTGAGCTATAAAAATAACAGATGATTTTTTGATAGCTTATCAGTTAACAGACTGCTTAGTTAGGATAGCACATTTTTATGCTAATCTTAGGGCTGTGATGAGCGAGAGAGAAAGAAAATCTATAGTATTATTTTGTATCTACTTTAAGTTCAGCCTAGCTTTTGGAAAAGATCTGTCCTCTTCTAGGAATTGCCAGCCACACGGGGGTTTCAACACTCATCTGAATGGAGGTGGAATTGATTTAAACATGTTAACGTGGTAATATATGTGTCTGTTTAACGGTGTCTCTTCTGCACCACAGAGCAGGCACAAGGCAAGTGAAACAGGCGCTGAGTGCTTCCCAGCATGGCTGCCGAAGCATCTCCCTCAGCCCAGGAGAACAGGCAGCGTCGCTGCCTCAGCGAGGTTTTGGGTGCCCTCATCTCTGAGAGCTGGCGAGGCAGAGAGCAGAAGCAGAGATCTGCCAAGCCTGCAGTCCTGCTCTCTGCCCCCAGTCCTGCTCCTCTGCATGTCCTCTGAGAGAGGTGGGAGGAGGTGTGCAGTCTGTGCCGGTGGGATGCTTTTGGGGAAGGAAGCAGAGGGGATGGCACAGTGGGGGAGCACCTGGGCTTTTCTATCTGATGTCTCAGATGTGCATGCTGTGGTAGTGTCGTGGGTTTGCAATTGAGAAAAGGTTCCTTCTGTTTATCCCATTTCTTGATTCCCTAAGACTGGGATTAGTTTGGCAAAAAATTATATTGCAACAAATTTGAGGCTGATTTGGCATTTTGCTGGCATGGGTTAGAAGTGATGGCGTCTCAGTGGCCAGGCAGGGACAGGATTGGAATCCTTTTTTTTGTTCACTCTAAATTCTCACATTCTTTAAACAAAAATGATACTAACTTGGTTTGGTATCCACTACCAGTTCCTCTGGGAGATGAGTGACAACCTAGATGGACCTTGATTTCACCTACAGTGGCATTTTTGCTTTCTTGTGTCTTTGATCTCTCATTTTTGATGTATTCTTTTTCCAATTTCTGTTTTATGAAAAGCTTGCAGTGTTTTTTTTTTTAAAGAATAAATTGAATCCACTTTCAGGCATGATTTTCCTTGAATTCAAGGTGGGCAGGGGAAAGGTAATAGGTGGCTTGAATCTGATGCTCCTTACTGAGATTGTTTCCTACCCAATTCGATACCTCTGGAAAGTAGAAGACTATTGTAACTGAAAATCAGTATGAACATTACAAAAATGTCCCGTAAGTCAACTTCCCTTATGTCTGTTCTCTGCTATGCTGATCATGATTTCTTTCTCTTGTCTCATGAAAAATTATTTTAAAGCTGCATAAAAGTGTCTCATGAAGCATGAGAGCATGGAGGTAAAGCTAATTCCTTTTCTCTGGCACAAACACGCCAACGCCAGTCAGTGTCCTTGATCTCTCTGAAAGGGACAAGTGGAAAGTTAAGATTAAATGAGGAGGCATGTGAAATCTTTGTCTGCGTTGGTTCAGCCAGAGATTTGTACTTCATAGCTGGGGTAAATCAAAGCGTCACTCAGACCTCGACTGGTTAGTAGAAACAGTTTGTTCTTGGTCAAGTTGTCCTGACAGATCCTGACAGAGAGGAATTTTGTCATCCATGTGCCAGAAGTGGGTCCTTTTGCTCTGGATTTGATCCAAAGGCAAAACTGCACAGGATACCTGGAGATAAAAACTGAAACCTGAAGATATGCAAGGCTGTTAATTAGTATGTGTAGACCACAAAACTAAGGATTTCTTCCCCTTTTGGGTCAAAGCCAAAGAAACATACTTGGTCCCCAAGCTTGAGTGCATGCAGGAAGGAAAAAGGAATGAGACTGGCTGCTGCCTTCCTTTCAGTTTGGAGAATTCCTCAGGCTCTGAGCTCCTTGCCCAAGAGTGGCTCCCATTTTCCCTTCAGATATGCCACACAGCTCCAAGCATGGGAAGGAGGAGGGACGATGTCTGCCTTGGTCTGCTGCAGATCTTTGTTCTGGGGAAATCAGCCAAGGTACATTTGTAGGGGAGCAAGCCAACCCATTCCTCCATCCATGTGAGTAGGTTGGAGTTTGTACACACACAGTCTGAAATGCAGAACGACCTTCTATGGGATTGCCTCTCTTAAACTTGTGTATTTCTTGGCAGGAAAGTTTTTTTGAAGACTACCTTACACAGAGGTAGTCCTTACACTTTGTCCTTATCAGTGACAAAATTGTTAATGAGATTCAATGTAGCCAAAATCAGCAAACAGTGCTGTGCTCCCACAGACCCCCAAAATCTGGGTAGGATATACTTCCTGTGACTTTTCTAGATTATTATACTCTTAGGTTAAGCCAAAAGCCTGACGAGATCAACCTTTCAATTGCCTGCATCTTCATCCAAACATACTTATCAGATAAAAACACTACTAAGGATAAGAGAGAGAAAGTTAAATGACTTTTTTGCTGTATAAACCAAAGTTCTGATGAATTTGGAGCTCATGGTAGGACGAGGCAAGGAAAAGGTTTCCTACATTAGTCCAGTCACCACGCTGGCTAACTTGCTAATGAGTTTCCATCTAGGCTAATCCTATTCCTCTGTTCTTCTGCACATTGCCTATTCCTTGGTGCAGCATTACAATGGCAGATGGGTGCATCTGTATGCTCCCATCCTCTCTGCTTCCAGAGCAAGGTGCTCCCTTACTTATGCACATGGAAATTTACTTAGCCCTCTCTACCAACAAGAGGACCTTGAGAAGGGTGAAATTTTAAGAGAGCCTGCTCTTTAAAAGCGTTTGCTGAATGGAGCATGAAAAAGAGTGACAGAAGATCTTTGTTTAAAACTGCAAACTCTGGAAATGCTCAAGTGGATAGAAGCTGAAGACAGAGGAAAGAGTTTCTTCGTTTTTATTTCTGGAAGGAAGGAAGTCACTCAGGCTTCAAAATGCCTCTACTACAATGAGTCTACGTGGCAGAGACAAGTGCTCTCATTAAAATGAATTCACTACAAGCATGTACAGAACTTTATACAGATTTCATTATATCTATTGCTGAAAATTTATCACAGCAAATAACAAGGCTTTGATTAGGCTGATGGGAATGAAAGCTCTTGGAGAGATTGGATTAAGACTAAATGGAAAGTAGCAGTACCTTCTAGAGACTGCTGAGCTGAATATCACGACTCAGGGCTTGTGGTGACTTTGTCACATGTGGCTTGCCGACTATTTGAGCTAGGTAAGTAAAACTGCGTGCTAGTCTAAGTTGCCCTCACAAGGTTTCCTGGCATGGTTAGACCTAGATGTTTTATGAGTGCTGTATGTCATTCTGGTTTATCATTTCCTTCTTTTGAATGTTTCTTTGGCTTAACCCCCCCCAGACTGTGCAATATTGTGCAAAAGAGGCTGTGTGGCCTTGGGCTTTGTGCATGTGTGAGTGAGAGGGAAGAGAGAAGCATAACAGTGACTGATTTGGGTCCTACATATGCTATGCCCTAAACTCTGGTGTTTACACACAGTCCTGCTGCAGGTATGGTCTGAGGCATTGGTTGGGGTTGTGATCTCCAGCTAGCTCAGCTTCTCAACCAAGTTCATTTAATCGGGTGCAAATTCCATATAGGTAAAAGAGGTGCAGGAATTAGATCAGCTTATAGGAGGCTGCAGATGAGCGTGGGCAAGGAGAACTCTCCTCTTAGTTCTGTGCTGGATGTGTAAAAAATATCTTGGGGAAGGAGAGCAGCCCTACACCTGTCACCTGGCCTGGGCTTTTCCCAGCACCCTCAGCCAAACTATTTTGACTGATGGTGTTTTGGGAAGCATCAGTGGGTGGGAAGGTGTAGAAATCACTCATGACCAAAAACTCTAAGCACCTGGAAAATGAAGCTTTGTTTCCCTTCCCTTCTTTGCAGGTTGGGTGCACATCTCCTCCCCTCAGTGGTCAGAGCAGAGCCCCATCGCCACTGTTCAGGATGTTCCTGTGGGCTGTTCCTATTCATTGCAGAGGCTGGGCAATTTCTGCTCTCATTTTGGCAAATACTTAATTCACTGAGAAAAGACATTTCAGAAGGCCTGAGATAGTTCACAGATTTACTTGAATTTCCTGACTGCATTCAGTTTTGAAAATGATTGGTATAATGTTCACAGGATTGAACAGAAAATCCAGTTTGGATTCCTACCTCCCTTGCCTGCTCCTTGTTTAGGGGACACCCCTTGGGGACAGGCAACCTTCCCATTTATGCAAAGAAAATGTGACTACTCAGGCCACTGCCCAAAGGCAGGCGTTCATTTTGGCATGAATGGCTTTTATTTTTTTCCTGTCAAAACTCTTCCATTTTCTGTGGCTTAGATCTTAATTATGCCAGGCAGATTACTTTTAAATGAGCAAGACTTACATTATAAGAGCAGCATCCTCAGCCCCGGCCTCTTACCTGCCTAGAAAGTGCTCCATGCTCTGTGGTACACAACACCTAGAGTGGATTTTTCTGGTTTTCCCATCTGAAATTATCCTCTTCATACATAATATTTCCTTTCACCTCATATATATATCAAGGATGATGGTAAAGGTATTACTGGGTGATCAGTCATTCTCCTTGCTTTTGCTCCAATGAGTATCGAAGTATTTTATAGAAAGCAGAACAAGTCCAGAAGAATTGAGCACCAGCAGTATGTCTGGGATACCCACAGCTTCTTAGTTAGGAAACATCCCTGGGACTTCACCTCTGTGTAGGAAGATGCACTCCCCTTGGACATCGCCCACCCTCACAGCAATCCATGAATCGGTACCTTAGAAAAATTAAAAATTAAATGTTTGGGGTTTTTTTTTTCGGCACAGTAAGTGAGGCTTAAGAAAATTACTTCCACATCAATGCGAATCTTTTTTGCTTTTTTTTTTCCTCTGGTGTTGTAAGTTGAGCCACAGAGCTGATAAATGTGTTATTTGTGTGGTGCTATTCAAAGCTTTGTGATTTTGGGGCCAGGCCGTGGCCGTAGTATTTAGCCTGGATGTCAAGGTGTGGATCACACTGAGGTGATTGCCAAATGCTTTGCGCTGAGACATTTTGAGAGCAACGACATTTCACTCTGCAGAAAGGCAAGAAAACAAGCCATTCCCTACTCCCCCTGCTGCAACGGTTTTTATTTTACACCGCTAAGAGATGACATACAATTTGATGAATTTCATCCCTTTTTTTTTTTTATACCCACTTGAACTACTATATAAATATTAATAGCTAAACACATTGCAAACAGGTGGGACCCGTTCTGCCTCTGGAGAGCTGCCACCACTAAGTGATATCTCAGATGGGGTGACAGAACTTTCCCATGTGGGCGCTGTCTCTCCCTGCCAGCCCCTCGGACACGCCTGGAGCTGAGAGCTCTTTGTTTTTTTGGGCTTTTTTCTTTTTATGGTATCACTATAACAGTTTTTCTTGGTCTTTTAACAGCTCATTCAGAAGCGGAAGGACAGGGAATTAAAAGGCGTTTTTTTCATTACCTTTTCTAGTTAGTGGGGTATTTCAAAGGGTCTTTGTTCCCGATGACAACAACGTCCCCAATTTTGTGTTTGTGTCAAAGGGCAGCATCTCGAAGAAAAAAAGTGTGTTCATCTGTGGGCTATACGGTAAATTCAGCTTTCTACCACCTCGCCTCTTCCTCTAACCCACTTTGCAGTTACTGTACAGGGAAGGGTTGTGAGGATCTACCCTGTGTGTGCAGCTGTGCAAGCGACATCTACATCTGTGATGTGTTCCAGTGCCCCTGCGAGCTGGGCTCTTTTGGGCAGGACTTTGGGCAGCAAAGGTAAAGGGGTGCTTACAAGATACTGCAGGTCTGGAAGGAAGCCTGCGAGGTGATAAGGATAGCGTGCACAGGGGGAATGCCTGGATTACCCAGTTACTCTTACTTATTCTATGCTTATTTCCTTCACCCCTTCCTGATTATAGCATTCATCCCTCCTTCATTGTAAAATCTGAAAAAAGAAATTTGTCACAGATCCTGTTGGGGATCAGCAGGCTGCGGTGGCTGCCTCCAGCCTGATGGTGCTGTTGGAGCCATCGCTGCTGCCTTCCCAGTGCACGCGGAGCTTTCTTGTTTGCACCAAGGAAGCAGTGGCCTTTTCCCTGAGCAAAATCATGAGTGGAGTTCAAAGGGGTGGTTTGGGTTTGGGTTTGGGTTTTTTTGCTCAAATGATGTTTCCACAGAAGCCATCACCACATTTTGACTTTCAAACAATCACAAATCCAAAAATGTTGGGTTGTTTTAAAATCACATTTTTCCCTAAAATATTTTTCAATGAAAAATATACTATGTTCTTCATGCCATTTACTTCTTTCCTATTAGAACTAGAGAGATGTAATGTAGCCCCAGCCAAATTTCGGGGTCTGGGAATCTGGGACTTGCAGGATACATTGTACTCAGAAGACTTTCAAGTGAGATATTTCAATAATTTTTATTTTCTCTTTTGTAAGAATCCAGAACAGAAGAAAAGTTTTTGGTGGGGGGCAGGGGTTTGGTTTGTTTGGTGGGGGGTTGTTTTGTTTGTTTGGGTTTTTTTGTTTGTTTGTTTTTTTGTTTTTTTCCAGAAGCCCATACAAAAACTAAAGATTCAAATTTTCCCCAGGGGGCAGGAGCAGGAATATTAGTGATGTGCCACTTGCTTGGTGGCACCGTGGAGGGAACGGTAGAGGCATGAATCAGGGACTGCTGGCAGACTCACTTTCCAATATGTGCAAATAAAAATGCAGACCACATATTACATCTGGGGTCTGAAGATTTACCAAGCTGCCATAAGGCCATAAGTTTGGTTGTTTGCAGTTTTGGATTTTTTGAACCATCTAAACAGGCTGCATGAAATGATGCCTCCATTTTTTTATTAATACATTTTAAAAACTGGTTCTAGCTGAGGAAGACTCCAGTATTCCTATTTAATGTTCTGATTAATGAGCGTAAACAATGCTTTTAAGATATTTTTTACCTGTGTATAATCAAGCCATCTAGCCACCAGTAACTGCAAATGTCACAGATTTCAATGGTCTCTTTGGGACTTTTAATCTGTTTGCTTTTATAAAGGAGGTGATTTTATTTTTACATTAAGGAAGCATTAACATCATTAAATGGGCTCCCACTTTATGATAACTGCAAATGTCACATTGATCCAGAAAGATAAGAAAATGTGCTCGTCTTTGGAACAATATCCAACGCAAGAGCAGGCAACCCACACTATTTGCATTAAAAAACAAATTGTATAAATGCAGAAGATTGATGTGCCATCTGTTCATGTCCTTCACTTTTCTGGCTCTTCTGTGTTGAGATATTTTTATGGAATAGTTACGTTTATTATTTTGAAAATGACTCACAGGTTAAAAAAGTTTACGATGGGCAATATAAGTTGAAGATACTCGTTTACAGTATCTCAGGTATAAAAACTGGCATTAAAATTAACTTCCATGCCCACAAACAAACTACAGTATTCTGCAGTCTGTATTACCTAGATCCTAGGATCAGAGAAAAAGACTTTACCATCAACACTAGCAGTTTATGAGGTGAATCCAAAATATCTAACTTGTACATTCTACTTCTCAAGTAATGGAAAGGCATTCAAGAAGGTGTAGTGTCTGGAAAAAGCTACTGGCTAGGCTCTTCAACAAGAAGGTAAATATGGGGTGGAACTTGTTTAAGATCAGGCTGTACGTTTTCAGTGAAACACTGGTGTTAGCTGGGGTGGATGTGGTGAGCAGAGTGCTGAGCTGCCAGAATTTTTGTCAGAATGCTAAGCCCAAACCCCAGGCAGCGGCCGCTGATAAAACCTGCAAGGTCCAGAGAGATACCATGAAGGAAACCCGCGATCCCTCACTACCACTTTCATACCCTTCCTGCTTGCCACACCAAGCCTCCCTTTGCCTGGAGTAATGCCCCTTCAAGCAGTCCTCTGCAGTCCCAATTTATTTTGTTTTGTACCAACTCCATTTGGAAATGGTCCTTGTCCCCGAGTCCTCCTGAGCTGAGGACAGGACGGCGGAAGGGCAAGGGAAGGCAGGAGCATTGCTCCGTCACCCAAAGGCTGGGAGCTCCTGACACAGGAGCTGTCATGTCTGGTGCAGCACTTGGGATGAAGGAGATTGAGGATCCCAAGGGCGAGAAACAGCAGAGAGGGAAGGAAAGGACCCAGCTGCAGGGGCTGTTGAAAGCATCAGGTCTCCATCTCTCCTGATAATGGGGCCCATACAAACCTTCAGAAGAGCAGGCAGGGAATGGTGGCTGGGAGAAGGGGGCTGATACATGTTATACAAGGTCAGAAATACCACCAGCCCCGTGAGGCCCTCTGCTTTTAGCAGGAAGAACATTAGCAGAGAGGAGAGGATTTACTGTCATTAAATCCAGCCTGTTGCATATCTCCAAATGTGAACTTTCTGGGGAAAGGTTTTGACTTTCATCTTTATTTAAGTATTCATTCTTGTTACTATTATTTTGCTAGTGCCCAACTGGTTCTTGGGTCACTACTGGTCTGAGGCAAGTAGAGCCTGCAAGTGACTGCAAAATATTGCAGTAAATATTACAAATATTCATGTGTGTCAAGAGGAGTCCTTGTTTATCTGCATTAAATCACTGAAGACAATTGGAAGAAGGAATGTCCACCCAAAAGTTGAGATGAACAATAATTAAAAGGTATCTCAACTCCCATATCAGAATTTCCCAATATACTGTTGTTACAGAAATGGATTAAGAGACTGTTCTGTAAATCATGTAAATGGCCTTCTGAAAGAGGGTGAAAACAGCTACTTCAGATTTAGATACATTATTTTGTCCCAGGCTGCTTGCATGTCACCACGGGACAACATAGGTTTGATTTCCTGAGAAGGAATGTTTTTGCTTTCTCTCCCCACCTCATTGCTACTTTACCTCAGAGAGAGAAAACTATGTGTGGCACTCTGTGCCCTTTTCAGAGTTGAGATGGGGACTGTGCCCGACTCACACTCAGACCTGGCTCTGTAAACCAAGATAAAAACCCTGGGAATGCCCACACCAGGTTGCTGCTCACAATAGCCTGGGAAAAAGATAAAAATGGGGCAGGAGGACGTGATCCTGGTCCAGCCTCTTGCACCATGTGGCTCAGAGACTTCCTGAATGAGGAGGATCTCATGGGTCAACAGAATTGTCTGATCGCTTTCTGAACCCATTTAACTTCCACAGCATCCCACAGTGAGGAGTTCCCTGGTTAGCTATGCTTTTCCCACAGACATATTGTTGCTGCTTTGTCTGCTTGAACCCTGCCACCCCGTTGGCTTATTTGATAGTCTTCCCACTTCCAGTTCTTGATTTGGAAGAAACGGTGAGCTATTGGTTTCCTTGAATGATTTATCTTCCCCGTGTTTCCATAGGTTTCTCAATTGCTGATAATCTGTTGGTCACTAGTGGGAGCAGACTTTGTATCAGAAAAACACATTATGAGTTAGACTTGCATTTTTTAAACCCAATTGAAAATATTGTGTTGGCATTGGTGTTGTGCTTGATAGCTCCAGCTGAAATGAAGATACCGTCCTACAGCATGTGTTGGGTGGAACCTGGATTTTCGTGGTCTTTTCTGAGAGTCATGGAAAATGAAATTAAGAAGAACAAATCTATTTTTGATCTGCATAAATCACTAGTAAAGAAGCCTGCATCTTCTCTACTGAGCTTGCTTCAGTATTGGCCAATTGAAATACTTGAAAATCATTTCAGTGCAATACCAAGACATACTAAAAGTATCTCAGCCCGGAGGTGTGCAGTCAAAACATAGCAAAGCAGGAAAGGGGAGCACAGGCAAAAGAAGTGATTGAATGTGCCCAGATATAATGTGTTGAGCTAATGACCCATACTCAGCATGGTTTTATAACCTATGTTCAGAGCCTGGCCCATCGTGCCACCTAATCATACCCATGGGACAGGACTTGGTGAATGCAAAGTGCTTCCTGTCTTTTCAAGGTGTCTGCATTACCCTTTAAGCCAAACAGGTTTGCTGCTGCCTCAGAAAATGCCACATTTTTATGTAGCAGTCAAATCACATAGATCCCACACTAGCTGTGATTCTGGCAGTTATATGATGGTTGTTTGGATTTTGCCTGTTTGTGTTGATTAGTGTAACTTCTGTCACATAGCCGTACATGGGACCATGGCTGGTGAGACACATCTAAATGAGTACTGGATACATATTTTGATTTGGAAACTTTTTGGTTCCGTAATGGATCTTGAAGTCCTTATAGCTGAGTCTAATGCTCCAGTCTGTCTCACAAAAATCAGCTACAGAAATTGAAGATGGGACAAAAGAAACCACACCAATTCAGAAGAAAGTGGATTTGAGGTTTGCTGTTGGAATACGTTTTATTTTCTTCAAATCTTTTCTAGGGATGCTGATCTAAAACCTTCAGTAAATAAAACTGTGTATTAAACAAGGGAATATACAGCACACTTGGTACCTAGAAATGACACAGTTTTTTCTTAAGTAGGTAAGCCCTGTCCCATGTTGTCCTTTATTAAAGAAGCTCACTTTTAAATTGGAGAAGACAAAATTCCATTTTTCTCTTTAGAGAATCTGATGTTGCTGCTCTCAGGTCTACTGTTGGGAGGGTCATACAATTATTTCTCAGAATGAAGGACCTTTTCAAATAACTTGTGATCTGAATATGTTCACCTTGAAAAAGACCCATCATTTACTTTTCACTTTGAGAGAGAGGCCAGCTTTGACGGAGTCTGCGTGTCTTAGACTTTTCAAACAATCTTTATCACATTGCTCCAGCTAACTATCTGCACAAAGTGAATCCTACTCTACAGATTGGTATGCTGTACAGCTAAAAAGAAAATAACGTTAAAAAGCTCCAGATGTTTCAACTGATGAAGCAAAAGAAAGAGAACAGCTCAGCACTGTACACACCAATCTTCACTCATCATTTTTCTGTGCTCCCTCTCTCTGGGCTTGTTTCTGTCTTTCACTCAAGATTTACCCTGTAAACAGTCCGAAGCAAGGACAAGCTGCTGTGATGTTTCCTGGTACAGACACCATCAAACTGACCTGGGTCTTGACTTGCAGCCAAAGCTCCTAGAGCCGCTACTGCAGTTTAAACAATGGCTATTAATTCCAGGTGCTCCAAAAATAGTTCTGGAACATCATGATAAAATGGGGAGTGTCCTGTTAAGAAAGGTTTACTGCTATTATCTATAATCTACATTGTCACCCTCAATTACTTGAACCTTTCTTGTTTTGATGGAACAGGTTACTTGATTTTCATCTGAGCCGTCTGTAAGGCCATGAGTCACCGGTGCTAGCAAAACCCAAAGGCGCATGTATTTGTTAAGGAATTAAAGCAGCCACCCAGGTTCTGTGCAAGTTCATCCTGGTTTGAGATGGGCACTACGTGAATGTAGCAGGGTTGGATTGCCCACAGTCAGCACCATTCAGGCTGCAATCACCATGCGTAGGTGCAGGTGGCAAGCCTGGTACCTTCTGATGTGCTCAAGGCATTTGAGTATTTACCTCCTCTTTGGTTTCAGGGGGCTTAGAACACCTGATCCCTGCTAAATTGTTTTGCGGATCCCCACTGACAAAAACCACACCAGAAAATTAACAAAACCCCAGATAAACAACTGAAGCTATTGACCATTTTGTAGGCTATCCCCTGCATCATTGTAAAATGCTCCGTGGTTGATTGTGCATCTTGCCACATGTCAGATACAAAGCCCGTGGCGGATTGCAGATTGTTTTACCCAAAGATTGTCAGTGTGTTTTCACAGTTCTTCAGGAGTCTGGGGGGAAAGAAGCATCTACTACTGCACCTGTGGCAGTAGAACAGGCCGTTGTATGGTAGTTTGGGAGCCTGGTTACCTGCAAGGCTGAATTCCCAGGTTAGTTTGTTCAGCTCTCCCTTTTCTTATCTACCTTGGCTCCTGTGCCTGTAGAAAGGCTGTGCTCATACTGACCTGAGCTGTGAAACGCTTAGCCTTTTATCGCCCTCTGACTGCTGTTGTTATTGTAACTCATAGCTCGGTTGTGTATGTTTTGTTCCCTTTCCAAAACCTGCTTGAAAATTATCCTCAGTATGTCCCTGACAGCAGCACCGTGGCTGTATGGAATTGCATCCAAGCATTTGTCAGTGTGATCTGCATGCCCTTCTGCACGCGTGCTCCTCATTGCTCTCAAAGGTGTGGCAGCACAGCTCAAGACCAGGCAGGGAGGACTCTGGCCTCACTTCTTTATGTGTAAAAAGATTGCAGACAGAAAAAGAGAGATTTATGTCTCTATGAGAATGGCTTGAATTGCCACTCAGCAGCTTTGGTGGATGACCTTCACACCAGGGAAGAGGCTGGTCTACAGTGAGTGTGTTTTACTCCTGTTCATAGAAAAACCACATAATGTTTTAGCTGCGTTTTGTCACAAAAAATAGGTTCCAGAAAGAAAGAGGCCACTAAGCTAGCTGCCTTAGAGAGGGGGAAAGGGGGGAAATTCAGCACTGGTTTATATATTTGTCTGTGGGAAACCTCTAGAGCTTTGCTTTTTGAGATGGCCAGGGTGTGGTGGTACAGTTTTTTTTGTAATGGAAACCATTATTTACGCGACACTTAGACCACAATGCTCATTTCACTCTTTAACTCAGCAACATTAAGACTGCTCTCCAGACAATGGGAGTTAGATATTCAGCGTATTGTTATTGCCATTCCTGTGCTGTTTATGCAATGAAAGATGTTTGCATATTAAATTTGTCACAGACAAGTATGGGGTATCAGATGTAGTGGTATTATTTTAAAACAGAACTGTAAAATGCAACTAAATATGCTCAGCTGCAGAATGCTTTGGATTTTCTAAACTGAAAATTCCCATAATCTTATAAGAATGTGGTGCAATGTGAAAGTTAATGGCTCAGGGGACTGGCGAAGGGAAACAAGGTTTCTTAACTCTTGATAAATAACACAAATCAAACACAGCTTGATCATGTCTGAAAGTCACTGTTATTCTCAGATTTACTTTTATTTTGTTTTGTTTTGGTCGTGGTTGAACTATATGAATTTATGATCCAGTTTCCCAAACAAAAAGGTGACTCATTCTGATTTAAAAAAGAAATCAGAGTTGAAACTGAAGAGCAAACAGTTTTTATATATTAACACAAAATGAGGGCTTGCTCACCACCCCCTCTTCAAATGAATGCTCCTAAATGTATCCTCCCCAGGAAAAAACCTTGCTGCTCTCCAGGATGAAGTGGCTGTGCTGGAAGTCAAGCCTGCAGTCATTTGCAGCTCAGGTGTGTTCGCAAAAGTTTTACTGCACCTTTGGCAAGAGAGGGAGTATTGCTAACCCATGGGGAATAGCTTGACGGGAACCTGGAGGGATGGGGAGTGGCAGGTGAGCAATCTCGGGTTGCTCTACATCATCATAGCAGAAACTGAGCTAGGTCAGACATAGGTCTGCATTGCACTTCAAGGGGGTAGATTTTGAGAAATTACATTTCATGTGTTTTAACGAAGAGGACAGTGAATTTAAAAAAAAAATCCGAGGAGGAGCAGTGGAAGGGTATGTAAAAATCCTCAAGTCTGGAAATGGAGCAGGTAATGCTAAAAGACAGTATGGTTGAGGTAAAATATACTTCAATTTGGTTCTGCTATGTAAAATAAGCTTTTGATTTATGGAGTGTCAAAAATGTAGATTTCTACGCCTTTCACGATGAATTTTTTTGGCAAATTTTTGGATGAAAATGATTATGGGAAAAATGTTCAGAATATAATTATGGCTTTGCTGAAGAATTGAGGTCTCTTTAAAGATGTTTTCTGCTTGTATCTGCCATTGCTGCTGTCAGAGTGCCTTGCTGAACTACTGGGTGGCCCCAGCTGTTCTGTATATTTTACCCGCACCCCTCCTCCAGGGAGTAAAAGCACAATTTGGCCCAATATTTGCTAGAAATGAATTGACTCCACTGCAGACTCCATGCAGTACATGCTGAGATAATTAAACAAGGACTATAAACTGTTGCAATAAAATATCATGATTTGAAGTAAGGATAATCATCTTTGTTTTGTGGTAGGACAGCACCTATGGGGTCCTGGCCCATAAGGCCAATAAAAATGATAATACAGAACATCCTTCATGCGCCTTTGCTTCTTTTGGGAGGCAAAGTCCAGCTGAAAGCATTTTGAATGCTGGTTATTTGAATGAAAGTATTTTTATTTCTAGCTTCTGCAATTAGAACAGTGAAATTTGAGTGGGAACATTTTTCTACCAGAGAAAAGCTTAGCCTACAATTTAGTCTCAATTTATTTGGTTGGAAGAGTTGAACAACAAGACTTTGGGGGCATCCACTGGTTAGTAACCTCATGGTGAACCGTTTGTGGTGCATTTATTTTTTTAGCACTTGGCACCCCTCTCATAAATATACTGTGGACCCCCTCAAAGGACTTGCTGTTGCCTCCTCTGCTTTGGACACCGAGGGAGGAGGAACCTCACTCCGTTCATGAAAGTGATGCCAGCCATGGGGAAGGCCCTATGCCAGTCAGTCATTCCCTCTGAGGACCTGGGTTTGGTGTTGATGTGTCTCTGAGCACCAGGTGAACCCCTTCTCTTCAAATCTGACTTTCTTATTTCTTACTGTTTGAATACTGCGTACCCTTCATTATTAACAACGGTCCATTTAAAATAACCATTTCTCTGTTGTCAGAAATTTGTCTGCAGTTTTCACAGAGGCCAAGGATGAATTCGTATGAACCATAAATGCATTAAGGTTTGCATGCTTAGCTCTTACTGGAGGCTATCGTGAAAGCCAACCCCAGGCTGAACAGGAACACACCAGTATTGCCTCTGTGAGGTGTGCGAGTGGGCAACTGAGTCTACATGCAGTGTCTAGAAACATTTTACGTCCAGCAAGCCACTTATTCTTATCTTGCTGTAGTATGTAACGATTAAAGATATTAATTAACACTTCCCTCAGCACTACATAAGGCCTGCATTATGGTGTGCCTCTACAGCATGGGCTTCTGAGGGAGACGACGTTAGTGCCAGGATGCTCCTTGGTGACCTACAAAGAGAGTACCAAGTCTTCATTCTTTGTCAGCCAGTGGGCTTTTTTGCTTTATACAGCCTCTACAGATATGGGTCTGATCCTGATCTGGTAAAAATCCATGTAGCGTGGCTCCAGCGAGCCCATTCCAGCTTACACAAACCAGGGAGCTGGTCCTGGACATTCTCTAGCTGCTCTGAGCTAATGCTGCTAGCTGTCTTCAATCCTGTATTCTCTTCCTGCCATTAGTGGTACTATAATTAAGCTTCTGCCATCATTTGCTGCCCTTTTCTACACATACACCCTCCTACATCTTTTGGAGGAATGTTCCCTTAGCAAAACAGTTTGCATGTCAATTGCTGATACAACATTGTGTTCTTGATGCCATGAGGTTATATTAGCACTTATATTTGTGTTCACAAGGGTTGCTTGCATACATAAAGCCTGTGAGTGTTTCAGAATTGGGGCCATAGTATGCAGTGTTACTGGGCAATAATCTTATGATGTAACCATAAACCTCGATTGCCTGTTTAATATCTCAGATGTTTCAATTTGCATTTCGTTAAAACTTGGCAAAAGGTTATCAGCTCAGATCCAAAATTCTCACAAAAATTGTTCTAATATGTAAAGTAAGTTTTGATTTATGGAGTGACAAAAATGTAAATTTCTAAGCATTTCAGTTTATTTTTTTTGCCAAACTTTAGACTAAAATGACTTTTTTAAAGTTAAATGATTCTGGATGTAGTTATTTTCATGATTGTGGAGTAAAAGCAGTTGACGATGTTAATTTAACTGCATTTACACATAATTCTTATAAAGAGCGTTGCTTCCCAGGAAATGAATAAGATGCTTCTACTGAGCCTATTAAGAGGGAGACCTATAGACAAAATACGGTATTACTTTTGCAGGGAACCTGAGTATAAAATAATCTATAAATACATTTAATAGTACTAAAAATATATTCCTCTTGATCTCCTCATGAAAGCTGTTTACTCATCTCAGAGGAGTGCTGCATTATAAAATATGACAAATCATTGTTGTGTAACATTTGTTGTAAAAGAGCACAGTAAAAATATGTAATATTTCAGAGGAGACTTGTTTTGCAGTAGAAATACCTTTGACCGTTGAGGAAAAGATTAATTTCATATTGCATTTACTGTTGGAATATCATTGAAATTAACACAAACTTCCAGTGTATATACACAGATAGATTCTACAGAAGAAATGTGTAACAGCAGATTGCCTTTGATAGCATAAAATTTGAACATTGGGGTAGTCTGAGATTTGTACTAGTAGTTTGGAGAAGGAAAGAGTATCAACACCTCACATAAAAATCCTCAATTTAAATTCAATTCTCAGCTTTTCCTTTAAATACACAGAAGCATGATATTTCTTTCATAAACCCTACTTTGTTGTTGTTTTATACATAAAACAGGCAATGGGGTCTCTTGTGTTTAATCATTTTAATTAAAAGTGTGAATTTTGCCAGTTGCATCAGCTGGTCTATCATTTTCTATGGAAGGATTTCTGCTGAGAAATTGGTTTTAAATCTGGTTATCTTTTAATATTTGAAATCCCAGAAAAGTGTTGGGATTCAAAAAGAAAAATATAATCCATTAACTTTGCTTTTAATATTGGAAAGATATTATTTAAATTTGATATTTTCCAACAAGTCTTCTAAGATTCTTGTGGGGTGGGGTGCAAGGAACCGAGCCTTACTCAGTGTACTTGTAGGCACAACTTCTCTAGATAAAGCTTGAAATATCTCATGCAAGAAATGTCAGCATTTCCAAATTCTTTTCCCCCAGTGAAACAAATAAAAAAAAAAATCAGAAAAGGAACATTTTCACACAGCAGGGAAAGGATTCTGAGGAGTTTTGAATGGGAAATGTCAAAACAGAAAATGTAACTGTTTCAGTTTTCCATTTCTTTTCATTTTGATTCAAGATGATATTTTTCATTTTGATTATCTCCATCACAGAATGAAAGGCCTTTGTCAAAACTGCCATTTTCACATGAAAAAGTTTCAAGTTCTAAAAATCACCTTTTTCCGGTGAGAAATCTTGTTGACTGAGGCAGCTGGACCAGCTCTAACGTGATGCTGAACTGCAACCAACAGCTGTCCGCGACTCACGTGAGGGTCTTGAGGAGGCTCTGCTGGCCACCCCCACCGGCTCTGCTCCTCAGCTGGGGTAGCCTCCCAAAGGAGGTTTAGTCTGAGCCCAATGAGTTGAAGAGACCAGCTGGCTTTGGGTGGGTGTCAGGCGATGTCAGGTGGCAATGTGGCCCCACAGTGTTTTGAGGGAGGACTCAGGCAAGGAGAGGGAGCGGGGCAAGGGAAGACATGTGGCCTCAAGTTGACCTCTTCATCAGGCCCTCCCAGAGGCTATGGGCAAGCAAGGCTTGATGTGCTAGATGTGCTCTCCGTCCTGCGTCCACAAACCATCTCATTTGAAAGGGGTCCAGGATTGAAGACTCCCTGGAGACAGTTAATCAGAGAGTTTCTCACAGGCTTGTATGTCTGAAATGTCAGGCGCTGTGCTGACATTTTTGGGTTTGACGCCTTCATATGTTTCAGCCATGGAGCAGTCAGGGATGAAGGACAAATCTGTGGGTTCCTCCCTCGCTCCCTCTGTCCCTTGCCTGCCTGCACTCGTGCGGGCAGCAGGGCTGTCTCCTCCTCACCATGTTGTACAAGAAGCAACAACCCCATTTCTGGCAGAGCCAGGGCAGGCAGAGACATCTTGGGATGGACCCTGCAGCTTCATGCCCAGTGGAAAGGCTGGCATCCCTGAGTGGTCCCCTGCCCAGCTGCATCCATCTTGTCCCCATCTGCCTGGAGAAGTCCCATGAGAAGAGGCATCAGTCCTCTGTATGGGGACAGCTGTGCGATGCTCCTCTGGGGTTGACAGCTGTATTTTGGGGTCTGAAGGGGTACTCTGGATAACAGGACACCCCAGGTTGCTTTCACTAGAAAGACTTGTTCCTTCTTCAAGGCTTTTAAAGTGCGTGCATGCATGCAATATATCTTCCTGAAAGAGGGAAGATATGTCATAAGGAAACCAATTCCCTTGCTGTACAAGAACAGGATAGAGTCTTATAACCCCTCAAGACACAGAAGGTAGTATAATAATTAGCCGTGTCAGCTCCTGATCCTTTAGTTATTTATGCATTTAATGCCTCATTGATCTCATCAGGATGAGTGACATGATTTTAGTAAAATATGTGAGTGCTATTTGCAGGATGCTTTATAAAAGTGAAGTTCAGCTTTTGGTGACAGAAACCACAGCTAGAATTTGTTTTTGTATGCGAGAGAAAAAAAAACCCTTAACCTCCATCAGTGTCAAACTCTGTTCAGTCTTCCCCCTGTATAAATGGACCATTTTCAACTTTTCCTTATTACATTCCTGATACTGCAGGCAAACCTGTTTCTGTATGTACTTTGTCACTGTGATCTGCTTAGAAGAGTAGTATGTATTTTTAATACATATGTTTTATATTTATATGTATATTATTTAAATGTGTATCTATATTTAAAATAAAAGTCAGCTATTTTTTTCAATTGCCTTTAGTTACAACAGAGAGAAAACAAAACTTTGATTTTTAAATGCTTATAAGCCTTACTTTTAGATCTCACGATAAAGCTTATTTTTCCATTGGAGTACATGTGTCTGAAATTTAATGCCAGTTTCTAATTCTGCAGAACTTTCA
>NW_009260410.1:1690200-1716031 GCF_000687185.1 Egretta garzetta
GGAGTGTTTGCCTAGGCTGTATTTACGCCATTTTGAATATACCTAGGAAATCTCAGTCTAAACAACATCATCATCACCATTCAGCCCCCAAGCCTTTCCCTATTAACAGTCCGCAAGCCTTACCTCCTCTTTAATGCATTGATTACATTTGATAATGCTCCTGCTTACAACTCGCTGAGCTGCTAACCTCTGAGTAGACATCTTTGCATAATATTCAGCCATGCCTTTATCGGTCCTCGGTGTGTGTGGCACACCAAATTATTCTTTGCATTAGCATAAACAAAAGAAATGCAGTTTAAGAAACATTAGTAGGTTTTCCCTATATTTGCGTTAATTATAAGTGCACCATACCCAAGTACTGATATAACTTTATTGTATAGAAGCCTTCAAGTAAAACAGTATTTATTGTGAAAGACGATTGCAGTTTCAATAACAACTCCTTCTTATTACTTAAAAACCATATATTTAGCCAGATACCATGATCACTAAGTTTAGTTCACTTGGCAGCACTTTAACCAATGCTTTTATAATCTTTGTATTTAAAATCCCAAATAAGCCATAATTCACTGGCCATGCTGAGTAGTGACTGTATGTATCCTATGTTTTAGAATAAAAGTATAAAATTACAGAGATATGATCAATTATTTTAAAAAATGTAAATGTAGTGAAATGGTGTAGAAGAGAACCACATTGGTCTTCATTACTCTTAAAACAGAAATTGCTGGGAAGCAGAGGAAAAAGCAATCTTAAAAGAAATGGTTCCTGGGGAGAAATGGCTTTTCTACAAATGGCACTGAATGAATTCAAAAGAAAGTGGCTAACAAGGCATTTCCTAATAACAAGCCAAGGGTGTTTAATACCCTTTCGTCTTTAAAATCACAAATGTAAAGTAAATGTACTCTGTCTTATCACAGGATTACTCACTGGAGCCAATGTTTTTCTTTGGGACTGAGAGTAGTGTATAGTATAGTCTAGTATGTTGTGTGAGAATCCCTCACTGCTGCAAGTGGCCATCTATTCTGAATGACACGGGGGAATAACAGGCATCCACTTGCATGAGCAACCTTCTTTCACCTTCATCTAAAATGTTCTCCTACAGCCAAGAGTTGGGAGGAGTTCGGGAAGACACGTGGTGTGCTCTTGTTGAAATACAACCTTGAATTTTTTGGTTTCTTCTTTCTCAAAGGAAGAAAAGGCCCTTTGAAGGACCCCTTCTTCTTTGAGTTCCTGTAAGAAAAGGCATTTTACACATGGTGCTTGCGGGGTGGATAGCCCCTTGGATTCAAGTGGGAGGTGGGACAGGATATCTGTCTGCTGGCAGTGCCCCACTCATGCTGCTAACCAAGGGCTGGTGAGAAGGGAGCAGACAGGTCCTTTAAAGCATCTTCTCCAAGCTGTCCTGCTCAGTGCAATTCATTTGGGAGTAGAACAGGGAAGGGTCCTACCTCCACTGAGGAGGGATAAACTCCCTCAGTTAAACGTTCACTTAGGGGTAAAGTCTCTCACAGGACATTTAATCTGGGTTTGTATGTCTTGACAACACAGAGTGGATGAGTGAAACTTTTCAATTTACCTTGCTACAAATTTAAATAATTCATTTCAAAAATGTGGCTATAGGGAATACCCCAAAGGTTTCCTCTCAAAGGGAAATACTTGACAGTGGCCAAATGAGAGGAGACACATGTGCGTAACGTTTTGAAATTTTGGTTAACTTGGTGAGAATTAGGAACAACATGAACAATTACAGATGATCCTTTGAGGTTTGGTTATATGAATGAGCTAATATTTCAATATTTTGGGCTTATGATGTGTTTCTAAGGTGGACAACATAGAAATAAACTAGAAAGAAGTGGCACTACCTAGTGGGTAAGGAAACAAACTCCATCCTCTACTGATGGCTGAAGTCACATGGTGTCTTCCTCCTTTGTTCTTCAGCTTCCCACCTGTAAAGCAGCATAAAATTGCTGACCTTCAGAGGAGCTGGGGACCTCTTGAGGCAAGTGCCCACTCAAGACAAAGGCATTTTGGAGACAGTGCCCCAGGGATGGTCTTCTAAATACATTTCCATTAAGCTTGGTGTTGATGGGTGGGGTATTTTGTGTTGTTTTGGTTCTTCTGTTGGATGATTTGTTAAGGATATGGGATTGCTTAGTAAAGCTGTTTTGTGTGTTTTTTACCACATTCAAAGGCAGTGGAAGCTGTTGGCTGTTCTCAACCAAATTGGTTGAAACAGCAAAGGCCTCAAGGATAATTAATTTCCTACAAGTTTTAGGTTGGTTAGAGCAGAAAGGCTCTGTCAGTTCTGACAGATGGAAAGGATGTGGCATGAACACACATGTTACCAGGCATCAGAGGATGAGTGTGCCTGGAGAAGCCATGCTGTACAGCCCAGGTACCTGCAACACTTGACTAGCAGCTCACAGCCTAAGGCCCTGGGAGCTCAGGCTTTGTTATTACCAGTGCTATTGGAAATGCATGGTAATTTTACTCAGGATGCACATTTGGCTGTCACTTTGCTGACAGAAATGCTAGTCCTACTGCCCATCCCAGTCCTGTCTTCCCAGTCCCACCCCAGTCATGACAGCACCATTATGCACACTGTGGAGCAGCTGAGTGACTTGTTCTTTCCAAAATTGGATTTTTTTGGCCAAGCTAGTCTGTAGCTTGATGAGATCCTTGATCTAGTCCCCAAGACAGATGTGTCAGTGTTGGTGCTGGCCCAAGGGATGAGCAGGAACCTGTACCAGGGGTGGGACTGCCCCCTTTGGTGCCTTCAGCTGATCATGGCACCAAGCCCTGGGGCTCCCAGCAAGCGATTTGTTTGTTGCGTGATTGCCCTGCCTTCTTTTCTGCTCCCATTTCAGGTAAATCATTTTGAGTTATCAGGAAAGTCACCCTGCATCTTTGTTGCAAGCCTTTTGGGTGAACAGCAGCAGCTTTGCATTTGTGAATTTTCTTCTGTTCCTCCTAACCATATTCTAATTTGGAGTTTCTCATCTTTCTGTTTAACAGGAAAGATGCCTGCTCTAAAAATATAGAATATGGCTCCAGATCCCTGTTCTGAGAACAGCTGGTCACGTTCAAAATGAATGCCTAAAGAAAATAGCAAATTTGAAAAGAAATGTGAATTTCTGAATTCTGGCAAGTGAAAGGCTGGCCTGAGGTAAGCCAGCCAATTCCTGGATGACTCCAGCGCCAGTGCGAGCGCCAGCACTTTTGCCTTCCCTCTTTCACTGCAGAGCTGGTGCTAAGGTTTCAGTTTCGCGTAAACCATTCCCCAAATGGTTAGTTCTGGAAATAACAGCCCAGTTCCAACGATGACACAGGTGACATTTTCAAAATCAAAAACTGGGACAGTTCTGTAGTGACATTTTTAGGGTCTCAAAATATCCCTGCAAAAGACGAACGTATGCTAAAAAAAACATGCTGATGTCACCACTGCCAGTGTCTGCTTCAACAGCGATACATACATACTTCCCTGAGCACAAGGTTTTTTCCAGTTGCTTTAATTCAAAGTAAATTGTGTCATGAAACACCGAAAGTGCTGCTAACATTCACTCTGGTCTTGTCTGAATCATGAGGCTGAACCAATTTAACTTAAATTAGTTCAGTAAACCAGCAGAGCAAATATGTAGAGTGCTCTGGATTGTTTAAACTCATTATCTTGTAGCCCATACATTTGATCAGTATACGATAGCTGGCCACAGTTCGGGTTTTAAATGTCATGTAGGCATTTGCGCACAAGGCTGCCTGGGTATGAAATCACACGAATGTACAAGCTGCCACGAGTGTGCGAGCGCTCACATCGCAAGGGGAGTTGGGCGGGGGGCTGCGCTTAGTGGGCTGCCCTGCCCACCCCAGCTCCCGGCACGGGCTGCGCTCAGGTCTGTGCTCTCTGCAAACGTGCAGTAACTTTTGCTCATTTTGGAGGAATGTCTTGACCAGGTGTTTTGCAGCTAGGAAGAAATCAAACACTTTTCAGTTTAGATTGAAAGTGGAAAAACTTGTGCATCTCTGAGGTGCTGAAGGAAGCTCCTGGCTTGCTGAGATGTCCTATGGGGCAAGGACAGTCTTGCTAAAATGTCAACGGTCCTTTTATTTTAACAACTAGAAACTAAAATAGTTTTTCACACCAAGTCACAAGTCTCACTAATTAGAAGTGGAGCTTTCCTGTCTGTCATCAAAATACAGTAAATCCTGGAGGTTCTGTGAGGCATACGGTGTTTGGGACAACATGTTGGAGATAAGATATCTCTGCTAACGAAGTACAGAACATGTTCCCCTCGGGGACTGCAAGTGAGTGGAGATAATTGAATTGTTATAACAGCTTTGTGAAAAAGGTAGGTTTGCCCCAACTTGTAGATAACCTCGGAGCTCAAGATCCTTGATGTGAATTGCCTGATGTGGCATGAGGCATGGGGTGGGGGGACAGGAGCCAGCCCCAGCACCCTGCTAAAGCCTCAGCCTTCCTTCCTTGGTGGGGCTGAGCACATGGAGGGGTCAGGGCATGAGCAGCCGAGGAGGAGCCCACGCTGCTCAGCAGTGCGCTGGGAGGAGCTGCGGGGCTCCTGGGTGTCTGCAAACGTACCAAACTCATTTGTCCAGACCCCTTAGCTTAAGGACAACTGCTTAAAGTATTTTACAATGTTAAGTGTACACAGCAAAAGGTGACAGGTACACAGAAGTAAATTGTAGGCATCTTAAACATACCGGCTCTACCCCTCATTACAAAATGGCTTTTCTGCTGATGGGTATTTCCTACAGTGTTTGTCAAACAGTAGGTTCATGGCTTAGTCAGGGACAAAGATATTAAGGACATAAAACGCCATCTGGATGATGCTAATAAACATAAAACCTAACCTTCAGATACACTGCTGCAGTGACCAGACTGTTCCAGACCAGATTACCCTTTGTTTATGTTAAAATCTGAGCCCTGTACTAACCCTCTTGGCTGCCCAACCTTATATATTTTACTCTGAAAACCTAAAATGTGGTTATTCCAATGAGACAACCAAGTGACCTGTCCCTGGTATCTTACTGGAACACTGTCTTAAAAGGGCTGATTTCCTAGTAGAGTTTCTTTTTCGGTTTCTAAACAGTTGGTGGTTGGTTTTAAACTTTTATTTAGGATTTCTGCTTCTCAGTTTAGTTGGCAGTTCATGTGGCGAGGAAAAAAATTTAAAACCCTCTTGCAAGCTGAAAAAACCCAAACCTATCCTATAAATGCATTTTGGACTTGTTTATACAAGAAAATGGTGGGATTTTCCATTTAAAATCTGTTCTGTGCTGTAGGTAGGAATGACCTAGCTATCACTTTATTCCCATTGTCTCTTGCAGAATGTATCACTGTAAGGGAGAGAGAAGGCTATGCAGGCCTAACCCTAAGCTATCCTAACATTAGCGGATGGTTTTCCTTTGCAGGAAGGGTTTAGTTTTCTTTCTATGACAGGACATAGTTTGTCAAAGGAATTTGTGCTTATCACTAGCACTTGCCATTGGAAGCCAGTATTTGCTGACAAACATTACACAGGCGTTGTGGATATTGTTCTAAATACAACTGCTTTGCAGATAGCAGGTGGGAAGTGTTAGCAAAGGGCAGCCATTCCGGTTGCCCCCAACAGTGCTGACCTCTACAAGGCTTGAAGATGAGGACCTGCACCAGCTCCAGCCGAGCAGTGCCTTGCTCTGCGAGGACTTGCACTGAAACCAGTGGCTCAGTTTGCGGTCAGGTACTGCACACCCTGCCACCAGGCCAGGATCTCACCCCTGTTGGCAGCAGAGTAAATAAATATCTGCTGCTTCACCCGCCCAGACTGAACCGAGCAGACCTCTAGACAAATGCAGTTTCATGTGTTATTCAGTGCTATGAGACTGTGAGGAAGATGCACACATTAAGGTGTCCAAATCTGATGCCAGAACTAGTCAGATGCTTCCCAAATGAGCATGCACATGTGTGAGAATGAAAATGTTACACTTAAAAAGGACAGAAAGTGAAGTTTGCTGTCTAATCAGAGGCTTCTCCATGCTGTCAGGCTGATTTGCAGCTTTGTGTACGGCGTGTTAAACAGGCAGGACAATTATAAGGTACCTATAAGCCTAGCCTAAGCTTCCAATGCAACCCAGCAGCAGAGTGGTTAAATACGTTTGCCGCTATCACTTGGGACTTGTCAAATAGAGTCATTTTTGGAAAAAATAAATCATGAAACACTATGAGCCATGCCATGCAAATTGCCATGCAAACAGCAGCGAAGGCTTGACCACCTGGCAGCATCAGTATGTGCCCACAGGCCTGAGCAGTAAGCCTGGCATGGGGAAATTGCAGCTATAGGCACATGTATCTTCTTTTTCTCCCTTCTCTATATAGGCTCGGTATTAGAAAAGTGTTTTCTACAGGAGTAAAAGGTATTTCTTGTGGCTGTGTGATGACTGTAGGGATAGTTCTGGGAGCAGGAGTGCGAATAGCTGATTCTCACTGTGAAATGGTGTCAATGTTAATTACTCCTTTGCACTTTTACACGTCTGTTGCAGCCATCATTTAATGCTTACTATAGGCGATACTTTTGCTATGTAAGTTTAAAAGTATCCTCTTCCTTCCCCCCCTCGAACCTTCAGCTGCTGGAGGTCTGTTCTCTATTTGTCTCTTTGCTAATAACACTGCTGCAACATGAGGACCCCTCATTTCCATCAAGTAGATGAGCACAGATGAAGCTCTCATGAGGCCTTGATCATTTTCTTGGGTCTCATACAAACCCACAGGGAGGAGCTGCTGCCCCCAGCAGTGTCCAGCCTCAAAGGAAAGAAAGAATGGGAGAGTTTTAAGCAAGCACAGTGAGGGAAAGTTGGTGTTCTAGTATAGGGCACAGGTGTCCACCTGGGCATATGTTCTTGGCTCCCCTCCACCACCCAGCGTGAGATGGGCTCTTTGGTGCCATGCAGCAGCTTGGGATGCGGCTTCCCTTCCCAGTGCAGAGACCCATGCATGGAGAGCACTTGGTTTCTCCTCTCCAGATCCCTCTTCTCTGTTGCCTGCACTCTGTATTTGAGATACCTTTTTTTTTTTGCGTATTTCTGGTCAGAGACACAAGGTGTAAATAAAATGAAAATGCTCAGTCACTAGCATGTGCTCAACTAAACCAATTTCTACTCATGAACTTTTAGTACTAGTAAGCCATTTGGTAAAAATCTTCATTTTTCTGAAGCCATTATGGGTGTATGACACTCGAACAAAAGTAGCATTTCTGGTTTTCATCCGATATATACTTTGGCTCAGATCTTACATTCCTTTTCAAGAATATATTGCTGCTAGTTGTCTCCATGTGTAGTGGATTTAGCTTCAGGTGGAAGAAAGTAGCAATTTTTGCAAACAAAAAAATTCATCCTTACGAAAATCGGTTGCAATTCAATAATTCATAGAGTAATATTCAGAACAAGAAACATCAGAATAGAACTTAACTAAATATTCACAGTTTGGGAATATCCATGTTTACTTGCTAACACTTTTTGCAAAATATAAGCCCAAATATGGGAAATCTGTGCTATTATTCATTACAATTAAATGGGCTTTGGTTCTCAGAGACTCCTGCTAAAATCTGCACTCTGGTGAACAAGTCTGTACTAGATTATTTAGTGTCTGCTATTAATAAATATTTCATTGTGGTGATGGAAAATATTTCTTTTGCTTTGTGATACAAGCTCATTTTTTTGCATCCTGAAGAATATTTAAGGCCTTTTTTTTTTTTTTTTCTTTTTTTTTCCCTGGGATAGGACTTTCATGCATGGGCCACTGCTGATCTAATTTAGCAGCTTGTATTCGGGTTAGTTGTCTGGATGTGATTGAGATGATGTGGTAGGCTGGGGAAGGCAAATGGAAGAAGTGATAAGGAGCACAAATCATCCTTGGGAAACTGTCCCCTCCTTCAGCGATACTGAGCTGCTGCTGAATTCAGATGAGGCTCCTGACCTTAAACCAGGATTCCAAGTGGAGAGGCCTTTTCAGTCAATGGTCTTTTTAAGGCCAATGGAAAACAAGTGAGTTTTCCAAAAGGCATTTTTCAATGGAAATGTTCCTTTGCCAGAGCTACCATGAGTAATCACTTCCTGCCACCAGAATGGGACTCTATTGTGTGTTAGAGAAGTGGGATGAAGGAGGAAGCCTGGCCAAAACATCTTTGTGTTTCACCATACAGCCTTGTGAAACCAAGGAAATTTCTGACAAAAACATCTTTTTTTTCCTCATTTTTATCAAAACATCCATGGGAAAATAAAGGGGCAGGAGAGGAGGCTGGGAAAGGAGCAAGAGGTAGGTTTCCCGATCAGGTCAGCTTCCTTGGCTATAGAGCCAGAAGGTCCTCTTGGCCTGCAAGAGTTGCTGACTTTCCCTTTTCTGGGTTGACAAATTCAGTGGGCTGCAGAGATCAGACAGACACAGGGATTTTTTCCGTGCCACAAGCATCAATGCAAATCCTGAGGTATTTATGCATGTTCTTTTTTGGTCTTGGCCAGGTAGCTTCTCGGGAAGGTTTCTCTGACTCAGCCCCCTTCATTGATATCTATGTATTGGGGCTGTGCACTGGCTAGTGTTAATTTAACACGGGAATCAGATTAATCCATGGATGATAATCCAGTACTCATCAAAACCGTCGGAAATTGTCTCTTCTCCTCAATAAGAACAAGAGTAAGCCCACCTCAATCAGCTGGCTGAGATTCCCACTCTATTTGGCTGCCCTTAGTCATTGATTTTCATGTTGAGTTTGTTTTCTTTTTTAAAAGATCAGAGATAGTCAAAGGAGCAACTGCAAGGTAACAGTGCTCAGGGCGCAGCGAAGATGCGTGTGCAAGTGCTGCACTTCCCAGGCCTGCCTCGAGCGCTGGATGTGAGTCAGGTCCTTACTGCAAGCCCTGTGACTGGGCACTCTCACAGATCTGACAGAAGATACGGAGGATGAAGGCACAGATGCAGGGAAACAAAATGCCGCCTCCTGCTTCTCACAGCAGAGCTGGCCAAAGCAGCGTTGCCTCTCGCTTCCTGGTCCGTTCTCTGCCTTGGGCTTTGTTGCTTCTTCAGTGTCAACGTGTCCAGCGTAGGTTCCATCTCGGTATTTATCTGTGTACGCTGCAGAGGTCTGTGTTGGGGGGCTACAGGCACTTTAGTTATTTCAGGACAGGGTTTTGTGGAAGAGATGGAGATAGTTCGTACAATCTACCCTCTTGCTTTTTAGGCAGTACTGTAATGGGTTTTTTGACATCCAAGTCCAATAGCTGCTTAGGAATCCTAAACGTAAAGGTTGACAGTGTTTTCTAATTCCTGCATTACTTCAGGCAATTGATCCCATTTTCTAGCTGAAGAAGTTGGCTTTTTATGTGGAATGAACCATGTTCCAATGCCCTTTCATTATTTATGTTCGTTAATGAACAATCCTGCCTCTCTCCATACCACCTCCCATTTGCCCACGATGTAGTGACCATTATGTCCCTATACCAAAATCACACACCCCTAACTGTTTTTAATAATCTGCGTGTGGTCTGTCTGGCTGTTCTGTCTGTCTGGCACAAGTTTCCAAAGCTATTAAAAAGGAAAAATAGCATTGGCTCCTGTCAATGAGACTGGGGAAGATTTTCAAGGTCAAATCCTGCAGCAAACTGCTTTCTTTCACAAATGTGAGAGACTTGTAAGGACCCCATTCACGTGATAAATATTTATGATTCGGGAGGAGGAATTCAAGAGTAAGCATAATCTTCTGACATTGACTATCGTGGGAATTTTGGGGGGAGAAGGATGGGAACAAAATTAAGGGGAAAACCTTCAGCAATTTTAATCATTTCAATTGCATTTTCTCAGCAATTTACTTTTCACTTGGGAAAATTCTTTTCCATTGGAAATAGTGAATGGGAGGGGAATTTTTTTTTTTTTTTCCTTTCCAGCCTAAGTTCCTTATATTAAGCCTGTAAATCCTGAAGTGGGACTCTCTCAGTGCAAAATAGTATTGCAATAATGGATTTGCTGGCATCCCTCAAAGCTGAGGGACTATATGAATTTGCCAATGTATGGATCTGCTTTCCTTCATTCCAAGTTTCTCAGCTGACTTGTAATTATATGCATGGAAGGCATACATGTTTTCTTGGGGTAAACTGAGATTTTGACCCAGGGGAGGAGTAAATTCTTATTCTTTTTTCCTTTCTTCGTGTAGAAGCCTAAGGAGATGGAGACCACTCCCTTTAGACTTGAACATGTTTCTTTGCCAAGAGCATTATCTTGGTTTAAGGGATGAAGCGCATTGAGTAAATATCCCTTACCCATTATTGGAGAGCTTGAACCCTGAGTATGCTAGAAGAGACTGGCCAGATCTTCTCATTAGCGGCTGGACATTTCTAGGAGAGTCTGGAAGCATGAGTCAGCACAATTCCTGTGCAAGTCAATTTATCTGTGGGATTCTGACTTATTTTTTCCCCATCAAAACTGTTACAGCTCTTTTTAGTGGGTCCTTGTGTGACTTGGACTTTTTCTTAAGAAATGAAATTCAATTAAATTTTAAAATCTGACTTTTCAGAAGCTTTGAGTAGAAAACATTGTCCCCCTAACAGAGACATTCCTTTGGGGATGCTGAAGCATCCACTCAGCCATGTCTGACAGAAACAGATGGGGAAATTTCATATTCCCAAATAGTAACGTTTTCATTCTAGCTCAGTTTGACTTTATGCTCTATTTGTGCATAATCCAAACATACTCCTGCATGGACTTAATTTGTTAGTCTGGCTATATCCTCCAAGATGCACCTTTTGTAGAGTTTTCTGTGGATTTTAGCAGTTATGGTAGTAAGCACAGGTATTTGTGCTCCTATGGCAGATGAAACTTTCTTTGAGCTGATGAGGAAAACAAAAGGAAAAAAAAAAGTAGTATATACACAGAGATCATAGAATCAGAATGTTTTGGGTTGGAAGGGACCCCTAGAGGTCATCTAGTCCAACCCCCCCTGCAGTGAGCAGGGACACCGCTAACTAGATCAGGTTGCTCAGAGCCCCGTCCAACCTGGCCTTGAATGTTTCCAGGGATGGGGCCTCCACTACCTCTCTGGGCAACCTGTTCCAGTGTTTTACCACCCTCACTGCAAAGAATTTCTTCCTTGTATCTACTCTAAACCTACCCTGTTTATTTTAAAAAGATAAAAGCTTTAAAATATGTTTGTGTGTAAAAGAAAAAAATAACCCTGCTACCCTAAGAAAGTTAGCCAGAAATTCATATATTAAAGCCCAGGAATTCTGGTTCTAGCACAACATGTAAAAGGAAAACGTTTTTGCACAGTAGCCCACCAATGCAGTCATTGTGTTCCTCCACCAAGCCCAGGGGGAGCCGGGGGGACATCATGCACCAGTGCCAGCAGGCTCCACAGATCCCCATCCTCTGCGCATCTCAGCCTTCCACGCTGTCCCCTGCCCCTCCTTTCTTTCACCTTCCTTCTCAGGGCATGCTTCTTTTAAACCTTGTTCTTCATCTTGCTGCCTCCCTGGCCTCCTCGAATACCCCTCATGCCTTGGGTTTTGGCCATGATCTCCAGTACCTGGAGGACCTGCATGTTCATCCAGAGACCTGAGAGTGGGGTCAACCAAAGAGACAGCAAAATCCTCAGGGCAACAGAACACTTGTATTCAGCCTCATCCCTTCCAGTTTTGTAATATTTTCATGTAAAACCAAAGCTTTCCAAGTGGTGCTCTCATAATATGGAAAATCTCGTGTGCTGAGCATCCAGAAGGTTCATCTAAGCATGGTGTGTGACATTTAGGAGCCCCACCATACCGCTGCTGATGACTTCCATCCTGGGGAAAACATAAAACACAGGTTACTTGTGTCTAAGGTACAGAAAAAAATTCAAGTTGCCAAAAATCTAAAGGAAAAATGTTTTCTACTTACTTTATGTAATGATTTGTAAACAATTCAACTGCTTTGTTGCGAATAACAGCTTCAAATCTGTGAATGTGAGAATAAAGGATTTGAAATGGGACCTGCAGTCTATCCTAGTGACAAAGTCACAGCCCCTCTCTTCTTGACACTGACTGTGAGAGAGCTTTATAAGCCTCGGTGTGTTCCTCCTGAGCGGATGAGAGGGTGTTTTGTCAGTTACAAATAATGTTTGGCAACACCAAGGTAAATGCAGTTCAACTTCGGAGAGATTTATGCGGTGACAAGGTCAATGATGTTATTTTACATTACTATTTACTTAATACCTCTATTTACTTGATTAGTGCTTGCTCTATGTATCCTGGGTAGAGGAAAAAAAGTAAGTACCTACTGAGGATAGGTAAATGCGAAGTGAGACAAAGAGAAAAGGCAGCAGTGGGGTGCTGATGCATAGCCCCATCACTCTGCTCCACTCCTGAGAGGGCCTGGCTTCAGACGCGTCACCTTCTCCTGGCTTCTTCAAACCTGCTGCACAGGGAGAGGCAACGCGCAGGCGCAGCATTTCCCATCTGCGTCATTGCTTTCTGAAGAAATACAATAAGAAACAGGGGAATGATTTGTGAATCAGATGCATGTTTTCAAGTTGTGATAATTAGTCATTTATTAGGAATATATTCTTTACTTTTTTTTAGAGATTTTACTTGTTTTAGGCTTGAGGAAAAGAAAACTTGTAGATGGCAAAGATTTCACAATGCTTCCTATTTTCAAACAATTTAGCATACCTAGTGGAAATCAAAGATATGAAACAAATGTGCTCCAATTGCTTTTGAGATGGCTCTTTTTCTCATCCTCTTGTTTGATTTCAGAAAAGAAGTCAGCTAAATAGCTTTAACTGAAATAGGTTAGTATTCCCTATAAATGTCAGCCATGCTCCATGCCCAGCTGGATGGGTGATGGTCAGGACGTGGGTGAAGCGGAGCCCTGCTCTTGCTGGGGACCTCAGGCTCCCCAGGACAGGGGGCAGCTGGCGGAGAGTGCTGGCAGCACCCTTGTGAGCTGTGCACTTCAGGACCTTCCCTGTGGAAATGCCTCTGGTTGCGTGCACAAGGCCCAAATGCCAAGCAGGGGAAAAGAATGGGAAGGGAACTGCACTGAGGTATGTAGACCCAACTGCCTTAGTCACTGTCTTGATAGAGATCTGCCAGCAGCTTCCTTCTGCTCCCAGCACCTTCCCAGCTTTGCTCCCATCTCTTCAGGGCACATCCTACCATTGGCAGCAGGGTATGGTGGTACATCCCATCTGTGTGTGGTGGAGATCATGTTGAAACCAGAGAATATTGCATGGTGGGCTTTGTTTTTCAGTGCTTAGAGGCCAGAGCACACAGGCAGGCAATCTAGCATCAACTGACTGTTTTTTCTGAGACAGACACATACCAATTTTCCTCCAAATCTGTTTCTGCTTGATATAAATCCTAGAGATGAAGCCTGCAACCTGAGGGCAAGCTCTGCGCTTGGGTCAGCAGTGCTGCATGAAGGCATTGCAGCCCTATCACAGCCCAGCTATCCTGGTCTCACCTAACTTCAGGTCCATGGTTAGAAAAGCTGTGTCTTTGGGTTCGTGTTATTCACCATTCACATTGTTTGGGTGATTATTTGCACATGAGATGATTAACTTGACAGTGCTGGTGGCCGCCTGACATCAAGCAGAACAAACACACGGGGAGTTTACGATACTTGGGGTGCTGGCAGCCAGGTTCACAGTTTGTAGAAGTTAAAAACTCTCACTTTGCAAATAATTTTTTCCCATTAATTTGTGCATGACACAGAAATAAAAAGAATCTTTTCCACCTTCTATTCCTTCTGAAGGAAACCGTGCTAATCATTAAGCTGTGTGCCAGGACTTTTAAGGAAGAGCAGATACTGAGCTGAATTCTAAACAAAAGTGTAACAGAAAGCAAAACTGTGTTTTCTGTCTAATTTTCTCAGATGTTAGGGCCTATTTATGATCTCCCTCATGCCTCAGAAACCTCTCTGAAATCAACACATATGTGCTGTCATGCAACCTGGTTAAATTTAGCAGGGGATGAATTTTCATTTAGGACAACTGTTTGCTCAAAGCTGATATTGTTTCAGTTTCAGGAGGAGCTCTGGGTTTAGCTGTTACTAACCTGCCCAGAGAGCTGCGTGATCATCCAGATAATGTGTTCTGCAGGTAGTTTGTATGCACTGGGACAGAGGGTTCCTGCTGCCCCTTAGCCATGCCATCAGGGGCCAGATCCTCAGCTGAGGTGGCCAGACTGACCCCTCCCCAGAGCCAATACAGCTATGCCAGTTTGCACCAGTTCACGGTATGATCCTGGCTGCAAATGGCTCCAGCAAGTTAACTAAGAAGTTACCGATTTTATTTCTGAGTGGCCAAAGCATGCGGTATAAGATAGCCAAAGTGCATCAGGCAGCTGACTTTTCCTACTTCACCACCACTGAGTGACTCCCTGTTTTCTAGAGAACAGGAGAAGCTACGTGTCCCCTCTTGCAGTCTGCAAGCTAAGCAGCCTTAAATCTGCCCCTTCAGCCTGGGCATGAGGAGGGGGTTCAAAAGGAGCTGAAGCAAATGTTGCTGAGCACAGGCACACAGCTGCTCTCACCTCTAGCACCGGTCCTGCGGCCCTGGACCTGTGCTCTGAGCCGACAGCTTTTCCTTGCTGCAAAATCCTCTGCTGCATGTATTTAATCCTGAGAAAAAGGGGGCTAAAGAGAACAGCCAAAGGGGCAGACTTTCACCGATGCAAAGGAGCAGTCTCATCCCACCCGATGGTGCTGTGCTGGTGTATATACCTAAGAAACCAGTCTGTTATTTTTCTAATTTTGCATTAGGCAGTACTGATTTCACAGCTTTCATTTTTGTTGGAAAACAGTACTTAATAAGCTGGCTGTTAGATGGGGAACCCTAACAGTGCTACCTTTTAATGAACATTACTGTTTCGGTGGATGTGGATGTGTACGCGCAGGAGAGAACATATGAATAGTTGGTAACAGCTGGAATTTAATTTAATAAATGAACATAGAAAATTCAGGGCTGACTAGTGAGGTGAATTATTGGCTTTTTCATCACCGAGATCATGAGTCACATCCAATCCAGACCAGAGAAAGAAAAAAACCTTTTGATTAAATGTTAGGGGTCGTAAAGGAAATTTGAGTACAAGTGGGTCAGTTCTGTTTCATGGTTGCCGTGCAGAGGCTGCAGGAGGTCCCAGCTCTGTTGCCAACTGCTGGTGAAACATTAGGGACCTGTGGCAATGGACTAACACAGTCTGGCCCCCACCTTTAAGGATGCTCTCCCATTACGCTGTATTAGAAACCAGAATCTGACACAACCTTCTCAAGCAATTTCCCTCACCCTAACTTACGTAGCAGCAACTCCAGGAAACTGGGGGGGGGGCGAGTTAGGGGGGATTGGGTCTTTTTAAACCTAAAGTATCAGCAGACTCCTAACCAAGGGGATTGGTTTTTGTAAGTTTGAGATTAAACAGAGATGGCAGTTTGGACATACTAAGGAATTTTTTTAAATAAGGGCATTTTCATTGTTTGCCATCATTGCTTTCCCCTAAGAGAGGATGGTGTTACCATATGTGAGAACGACTTGGTCTAGAAATCTTGCATCTGTTTTATCTGCTTGCTCTTGCTGTGAAGTAGTGTGTTTGATTAAAGTTTTTAAGCTGTATGCTTACTGTTGGGGCTCTTCTGTTTGAAGTGTTAGGAGTCTGAAAACTTCATTGGCTACTTTAAATCTTATGTACTTAAACCCTGCAAGGAAGTTATTTTTGTTGGCCATTTCTCAAGTACCAGCAACGTGCTTGGTGATGTGTGAAATGCTAATATCAGGAAACTTTCTTTCTCAAATAATTTACACTAGGAAAGGAACAGATTCAGTGAGACAGGGTGAAGCCCCCAGGACCCTGTCACGAAGTCAACAGGAGATGTTTTCCTCCTCTTTAACCCAGGGTGGTTTTATATTTCATATTAAGGCACTTTGGAAGAAGTGATCTTCCGAAGCATCGGGTTTGTGCAGGGCGTTGTGTGTATTGCAATGTCTCTGTGGTGGGAAGGGAGAGCAGCTAACAGGCAAGAGAGAGCCTGCCTCGGTGCGGTTTGGGGGCTTGGAGCACTGAAGCCTCGGTAGCCCCAGCTCCACATTGCCCTTGTGCTGCATGGGTGCTGAGCACCACCTCTGCAGTGAGGTAGCACTTGCACTAACTCTGCAGTGGCGTCTGCAGCTACTCGCGGCACAGATGACAGGTTAGATCTACTTCAAATGTCCCAGAAGTCCCTGGACTTGTCAGTTCTCCAAGTTTAAAGATATACTTGAAGATTCTAAAAATATTGTGTCTTCCCACAAAAAAGTAATAAATTGAAAACTGTTAAGATTCGTTAAGGGCACTCACCCTGACCATACCTAAAATCAAGGGAGTGTCCACTTAAGAGAGTACATATTCTTCCTATTTTAACCCACACAAATCGCACTTATAACTTCCCCTGACAGACACTGTCTCTATAAATAAATCCCCGTCACCTCCCCCGGGTACAATAACACAGTATACTAGAGGTGTCAAACATACGGCCCATAGGCCAGATCAGCCCACATATGTACTCAGAACTGACAGAATCTAATCTTTCATCTGAAGAAAACGAAGTCTCTAGACCTCAGAGTTTAGAAAAAAAAAAAAAGGGAAAAAAAAAAAAGGCTTCAGCAAGGAGTTGAAACTAAGGAGTTCAGTAACATCTGCTTGAATCTGCGGGCAGCCAGACATGGGGATGGAGGGCAGGAATTTGTTGTTGACTTCATCTGGATGTCAATGCTTTGGGAGGATTATCAAGCCTCACATTTCTTTCTCTGGCTAAGAGACCATAGTTCAATTTAACATCCTGAAGAAAACATTAATGTTCATTTATGGCTAGTTAACTGCTTGTTATATATCTTTTGCCAACACAATTATTGAAAAGAATTTCCCTCCGAGATGCTTATTCCTCCTTTTCCTTTTGCACTCCCATGAATCTACAGCGCTTCTGGCTTTGTTTTGCTGGGCTAACCTGGCCAAGATCCTTGAGATCACACTTCCTTGGTTGCCTTGTTTCATCTTTTCTGAAGATGGGTGGTGATAAGAGTTTGCCATGCTCCTGGTGAGGTCTCCTGGCCTTGAACAGGACTGTTACTGCTGCCTTATCTCTGGGGAATTACCTTGCCTCACCTGCCACAGCAGACTCCTGCTTTTCTCAAGGCCAGATCATACTGGTGATTCACACTTGTCCTGTGACCCACCTCTGGCCTCTTCTCATCTGCTGTCATTCTCAGCTGATGAGCTCACAGGGCACAGCAGCAACACTTGCAGCTTACGGTCGGGCACATTGTGATATTGAATCCCACACCACTTCTATCACTCCAGTCATACAGCTCTTCCAGTTCTCTTCCTCTGGACCAGAAATATCTACTCTATGCACTCTTTTTCTCCCCCTTTGTTGCTTTGACCCATCCATCTAAATCATTAAGAAAATGAGAACATTTGTTACAAGAGGATGCTTAGGATTTTTTATGTCAGGTTTTTAAATACAAGGGTTTTGACTCTTACATATTTCATTAAAAAAACCCTAACAAAACAGTAGCAGAAAGTGGAATTGTTTTCTCTTGCAAAATTATTTTTGGCTTGTTATTTGGAAGGGTTGCCATTTTGACCTAGAAAAACACAGTATGGATATTACTTTGATGAGATGCAATGATTCCCCTGGTGCCCCAGCTAGGTTGGGAGAAATCCTTTTATCTGGGGCCCGAGACACCACTGAGGTGTATCAAAGCGCATTCATCTGAAGTGGCAGCAGCACCAAGAAGACAAAGTATTAAGTTCTGCTCCTTGCCCCAGTCAGGTCTTTGTTTTCCCTGACTTGGTCACAGGGAATTTGTGCAGGTACAAATAATGCTCTTATCTAAAAAACACTGTTGGCCTCTGGTGGCTAAGGGCTTTACCTGTAGCGTTGTAAATGCACTAAGTTGTCTTCTCCTACATGAGATATTTGTGAGGCTGTGGGGATCTAATTTTTTCCTGATCAGGTCTCAAAGCCAGTTAAAGGGACTCCTTCTGCCTTCTTCCTTTCATGTACAAAATGGTTTTAGTTGCTCAGGGCTCTCAATTCCTTATTCAGTAGTGAGGGAGTTACGCCGTGCTCCATCAACTATCTTGGGGGGCTTTTATAGCGTTTAAGCCCTGCTTCTGTTTATGTAAGTGGTACATTCCCAGGCACAGCCATTTAGGGCACATGTAACTTTTTCGGCCATAAACCAGGAGAATCCTATTGGGGCAAAACTGGAAACCATCACAGCCACACTGAAAACACTATCATAAAGTATCGACAGGAAAGTGAAGGCTGGGACTCTTACTGTTCATTCTCATTTAGGAGACAGAGGCATTCGGCATTGCCTCACTCAAAACTTTACCAGGGGAAAAATCATCAAGATAGATCTGTTTTCAACCACACTGCTCAAGTTGTTTTTCATTTTTTTAAGTCAGGTTATTTCTACAATGAGACTTTCGCACGAGGCATAGAGCATAGGCTAATATACCATATTCATCGGGGCTGGGAAAACCAAAATTACTTTATTTTTGACCCTTGAAAGTTTCTGATATCTCCATTTGGTTTGGATTTTCCCAATCTCCAACATGATGCTGTAGCTGAGTAGAGCATATGGTCCTAATAGATATTCAGTCCAGATGTTAGTTGTCTAATATGTATCCTGAACGGCTGTGCTGAGCAGCATATAAGAAAAGCTGGTGGAGCAGTTAAATAAGGAACATGCACATTCCACTATTCTCACCAGTTTACGAAAGTTTAGAGTTCCAGATTGCAATACCTCCGGTTCTGTCACTTTGAATTTCTGGGAAATGTTAAGAGCATGAAGCTTGCTGTGCATGCTAAGAGCAGGCGGGGAACAGGCCCACCTGAAACCTGAGCACAAATGCGAGGCTGCCAGTTGCAGCGCGTCCTGGCTTGCGTGGGTGGTGAGGGCTGCCCTCAGCCCCACGTTAGACGAGAGAAGTGCTCAGATGTTTGTGGTCTCTTGGATAACAGCTTGCTGTCCAGGTGGACGTGGAAAGGGAGTCAGTCTGAGAGAAAACTTCACGCTTAGGGAGGGAGGGGAAAATTTCCCCCTGCACTTTTTGAACCCCCAGGCTGCTCTCTGCCAAGCTTGAGCAGCAGCTATGAACGGTAAAGATTTTAATTCCGGCAGAGTACGTAAAACTGGTGATGGACAAAGAGAAAGAGCATTGATCCTGCTGCTGAGGGGAGGGCTGCTCTCTGAGCAGCAGCCTGAGTGCCCCCCACCAGTGGGAAGAGCTTCAGTCAGAGCTTGCATACTGCTCGGCACAAGAAAATCCCACCACAAATTACAAAGCCAAGGAAGCCTTCATGTTTTCCCTGCTGCTTGGAGAGCTATTTATATTTTAGTGTTCGACATAGCACGTAAGCTGAGAACAGACCTGCTTTTCTTCTCTTGTACTGTGTCCTCTTCTTGCTGAGGTGATGCTGGGGCTCCTGGGGAGTCCCATGCTGCTGGTTACTGGCGTGAGTAAGCGGAGGCTTGTGTGCAGGGCTTGTACACGGCTGAATACAGCCAACCTGGTTAGCAGCAACTTGAAGTAGTCTGAGACATCTGGCATGTCCTTCATTCCCTTTTCTTTGGCTAGAGCTGAGGAATGATAAATCTGTGTGATGCTTAACTATTCTTTCGTTCTCTGGGTGAGATTTTAATTCAAGAATAGGGACAAGACTACATCCTCTGGGCTTCTTTAATAAAAACAAAAGGTCAAAACCCCCTCCTCTTGCCTTATCCTTTCTGTTAGTCAGGAAGATTGACTCCCTGTAACAACCCCCCATAAACTGTGACCAGATGAGGGTCCTGACCTTACTCCCTGAGTCCTCTCAGCTCAACCCTTGTTCTGACTTCCGTGGAAGTAGGACCCCGTGTCAGGAGATAAAGCAAATTGCTTTATAGTTTTAACCTGCGACTGCAACTTACTCAGCAAGGAAATTAGCAGCTTCAAACACAGGCACAGGTACACACAAACCCTCTTATTACTCAAGGAAACCTGAAAGTAGTTTCAGAGCTACAAGTTTATTGACTGGGAAGTCAATAAAAAGGATTAGCTTTTAAGATTAACAGTAAAACTTGATTGCTGCTTTCAGCAGCTAACCTAATAATTTCAGGAACAGAGACTCTGGGAGCTGTAGATCACATACAAAAACTTGGTGAACATCTTTGAAAAGGAATGTTTTTTACGTGTGGATGGAAATAATTTAAGCCACATAAAGCAGCCTAGATATGCTCTGCTACGTGTGGCTTTTCTCCTTGTCAAATAGAGAAAAGAAGACTTTGACCTTTTTAGGAACAAAAGGAGAGGGTTTTCTTTAGGAGAAGTACTCTTTAGTGATTAAGTACAAGTGTCTCATTGTGTTAATTCTCAAGGTCTATGCTTATTAATGTTCAATTGTTGATTAACGGCATTGTCTGCAATTAATGCCTGTCACTGATGTTTACATGTGTTGATGATATTTCATCAGAAAAGGTAATACTCTTAATAAGTCGCAGCCCTGAGAAATAAGCAGAGGGTAAGTGCCACACAGAGGCCGCTGATCACTTACGTGTGCTATTGGGTACTAAGCTAGACTCTTGCGTATCGTCCCTCTGCTTGCTCACAAAGGCTTTGCTGTCTCTGCAGGTAGGCAGGTTTCTGCTTTTGGATTAGCCCAGGGAAGTGATGGAAGGGAGGCAAGGGGGAACGTGGCAACAGAGCGGACTGTGTCCTGATAGCAGCCTTCTGATGGTAGGACTTCTGGGGTGGACACCAAGGTTGCCTGTGCTGAAAACACATAAGCAACTCTCTAAATTCCTTCTCGGTGACCTTTAGAAGAATGTATTGGAAAAGCCTTTTCTCCCAGGTTTTCACAATTCTGCCTCACCACTTTTTAAGATATGTGATAGTTTGAGGTAATACTGTCTCAGTACATGCTTGTGTTTCAACCTGTAGTGCAGCTGAGTGTCTCTCCTGCACTGTGTTAACAACTTGACTGCGGTTCCCTCAATGCTGAAGGGGATTTGCTCTTCTCAGCTCCCTCAGCCTCAAGCAAAATCGCGGGTTTGAGGTAAAGCTTTCTAATAACCTTCCATAAGAGTGGTGCAAAAGAGTGTTTGAGTCCTCTCTTCTGAGATCACTAATGGCCACTTGGCTGGATGAGATGCAAAAGAAATGTCTACTTTACTAACAGTCAAAGCAGTTAGAGTCAAAGGTAGGAAGTGCATATTCATAGAATCATAGAATAGTTGAGGTTGGAAACGACCTTTAAGATCAAGTCCAACCGTTAACTTAACACTGCCATCCCACCACTAGACCATGCTCAGCAATATAAAGAGTTGTCTTCAACATCTCCTTGAAGGAAAGGTGTTTAAAAGAAAAAAAAAAAGGCAAAAAATAGAAAAGAAATTGCAACCTGGGAAAAATTATTACAGTGCCTATAGCATAATAGCTATATGAGCATGTATGGTGTTTTAGTATCAGTTCATTACTCAGTGTCATACCTAAAACAAATCCTGACTTTAATAGTGTTAAGTGATTCGTTCCAGTGACCTGGCCCTAGCTCCCATGCTTAAACTTGTGCCAGGACTAATGCCTGGCAGTTCAGAGAAGGTCTGCCTGCTTCTCTCTCTGGGGATCAAGTTGCTCCCCTTTAAGGCTAAACTCTAGCAGTGGTCCTATGTGGAATACAGAGCTGATCAGACACCTGCAAAAATTATGTGTTCTTCCCAAAGGAGTTTTGAACTCCACACAGCATTTATAGGAAGAAGCAGATCCCTTCTGTTAACTCTGGACTGCACTTTTACTTCTCAAGTCTTGCCAACAAATAATTGTGCAAGAGTTAGTGGGCAAAAGGATCCTCCACAACAACTGGAAAACCCCAGGGGAATGAAGGGGATGAGAGAACAGGAGGCAAGTGTGCCGGGAGAGAGCACCTGGGCACAAACTGAACATTTGTTGCATTAGGTGGAGCTCAGCGCCACTGTGAATTCTAAGTGCCCTTGCACAGGGAGTAGTTGAAGGGCCTGAAGGCAGAGCAAGCAGGATTAGTGGAACAGGGCCTCTGTCCCTGTGAAGAACCCTCTCATCCACCTGCACAGATGCTCTGTGGAAATCCATTTACATCACTAGGAATCAATCCTCTCCAGGGAGAGTTTAATATCCAAAGCTCTTGTCTACCTGAAAATAGACCTTGAAAGGTCCGCTGCAAGGTGGATCTCTCCCATGGTGGAAAAGGATCCTTAGAAAACAATACTGAAAGTATAGCACTTTTTCAGTCAGTCCCCCGTCCAGGCTCTCCAGTCAAGGCCCTCTCACATCTCTGGCTCAGATCTGTCCAACGACAGACAAGTTTAGGTGCTCCAGGATTTGAGTGTTTAAGTAATCTTCAACTGTTGCAAGTTCTCCATCAGTAATCAAGCTGCTTATTCCAGGATGACATAGCCTGTACCTATGGGAAGTGTGTGCTTCCACCCAGAAAAATAAAAGCTTTTGGCTCCTGACAATGAAGTTACCAACATAGCACTCAGCACAAAGCTGTGGCCAGTTCTGAGCCATTATAGATGACTCCACAGAAGTTTTCTGTCTTTAGTTTTAATAGGTCTGCAGGAGAAAGCAAGCAAATAGTTTCAAACAGCTTTCACTTTTGCTTCTCCAGAATGTGACACTGAGATGCTGGTGGAAGACACTTTTGTGAGTTAAAAGTATTAAATCCTCATTTCTCACTGGGTGACAAATGGAGGTTTCCATCGTCATGTTGGTAGATCAGTCATTCCCAATACAAACAGAGCTCCGCTTTCCTGGGCAACCCACATCAAATGAAGCAGTCTTGTGTCTTTAGAAGTCTTGCCCTGTTTGGCTTTGAGTTCGCCCTTTCAGTGTCTCTCTTTTCTTTGATTTGACCCACCTCATTTGTGGTGTTCTGGATTCAGTGAGGTCTCTAGTTTATTGACAGGAAGGTGCTCTTTGGAGGCTTAATCCACAGCTCAGCTCAGTCAGTGAAAGGGCTCTTGTTGACTTCAGTAGATGCTGGATGAGATCTCGAGCGTCTTTTGCTCCATTATCTTTGGCGTCTACTGCATAGGGAGCACAGCTTGCAGGCATTCCAGAGCTTCTGAATTTGCCCAGCATCTGCATTCCAGATAACCAAGATGCTTACTTCTTTAAAAAAAAAAAAAAAAATGTCTATAAACCATCCTGGAAGTTTACATTGCATCAAAGTTCAGAAGAATGCATAACCATTTCATTCTGCTTCCAGTCTTTCGTGCACAGTTCTAGGTTATCCTTTCTATTTTAGGAAAACCTTTAAACATGATTTGGGGTGACATAAAACAACCTCGCTGACAGTGTGACAAAGATAGTGTGCCCTTTCAGAAAAATCATTGTGTCTATTTAAATATTAGGCTTCAGCTTGTTAGTGAAAAATGTGTCGTGCACAGCATTTTTTTTTTTTTTTGAGTGTGGGAAAATACAGTACAGATTTTGAAGTTTAAAAAAGTCTGGCAAATTACAAATTAGGATAATAATTCATGGGAGTAATAAAATATCAGACTTTTATTGCACTATTGAGAAGGGCATTAAAAAGCATCTGGGAACTTGAGGTTTGGAAAGATGGGCTTTGAAAGACTTGGTGGGTTAAATATTAATGTAGAAAATATGGCATCTGTAAATGCCTGGAAATATGCTAATAGGGCTTGATTCAGCAAAGGATCAAGCATTCCTTCAGGGTGCTGAGTGCCTCCAGGAGCTCCTGCTGACAAAGGGAGATGAGGGACCACAACATCTCCTGGAAGCCTATGGTGCCTGAGAGTACTGTGCTCATAATGAACATCCCAGGGGCATTTGGTGTAAGCTGGGCCAGCTGATGGGGGCATGGCAAAGTGAGAGTCACCCACGCAGCTGAGGTGCCCCAGCGCAGCTTTTTCCCAGGTCAGCCTGGGCCCCAGGCGGCCAGGAGCAAGCGGCAGAGCCACCCCACACAGCGCCAGCTAGCACGGGGCCATGGGGCAGGTCGCTGGGGAGGCCAGGCTGAGGGGGGAAACAAAGGCTTTGTGTCTCCCAGCACCCATGGGCCAGTACCCTCCGCTGCTAGGCTGGAGGCAATACCACCCCTGTTATCTCCAGTAAGCTGCAGGAACACTGGCCAGAAAAGCCGCTGTCCTCCAGCTTGGTGGGAGCGTGAGACGTTTTCTTCTGGGGCCAGCAGGGCTGGAGAAGGAGATCCTCCCATTTTCCCCACATCTACTAACTCTGGGTAGCAGCTATGGTTATCCTCTCATAAAGTCTTGTTCTCTTTTTACCTTAATTCTAGTCATATTTTTCAGTCTGTTATTTGTTTAGATGCGGTGGTCTCAGGGGACCTGAAGTCCTCACTCATCAGTCTTTTATTGTTTGTGCTGAGGAAACCAGCCCTTGTTAGCAGTAGAAACCTCCAGAGGCATACGCTTTTCGTGCTGTTTTTCAACACGGAGAACCAGTCTGTGTGACTCACTGCCCTTTCGAAGACACTGCGGGTGCGAGGGAGACTGGTGAACTGGAACAAACCGCCTCTCTCCTTCAGCCACCACTCCCTACCTGCAGTGGGCTGCCCTGGCTTCTTGCCTCACTCCAGCAGCGGTAGGTTGCCAACCCAGCGACGAGGGCTGCACCCCTCTGCTCTTGAAACACCCTGGGTTTATTTCATTATTATTTTAATACCCTTCTCTCTCTCTCTCCTCCACCCCCCTCTGTCTCCACACTCCCACATGGTCTTTAGATCGCTGGAGGAGTTGCTGTACCATGTGCTCCACGTCGTCTACATGCAGCAGCAGAGCCCTGATGGTGCACAGGGGTAATGGGTCCTTGGGCTCCCCTGGCCACCAAGGAGCTGGTGGGGAGAGCAGTGCCATCCCTCGCTCAGCCACCCAGGGGTGCCAGCACCGTCGGTGCAAGGTGCTGGGGAAGCCTTGGCGGTAGCGGGGGCCTTTGTTAGCACTTGTCACAGAGCGGAGCTGCGAGGGGGCTGCATATTGCGTTTCCTGAGACAGAACAAATACGTCTCAGCTTTCTGGCATTGATTTTTGACAAAGGATTCAAGAAGCTGCAGCTGTGCTGGCTTCCTCGTCCCCTCCCCCGCTTTATTACAATGCATGTTGTTCTGAAATACTCAATTCAGCTATAAACAATCTACTCTATCAACAACATGCTTTTGCACTTTTTGAAATGGTGCTTTGAGGCAGATAAATGAAAGTAAGTATGGCAGCTTGCCAGTAAAAATCCTGCAAACTGTATCATCACAGGGGCACTGACTAAGACAGCACATTATTTTATTTACTGGGGAAACTGAAAATCCATTTCTGCCCATACAATAGCTGTTTATTTCATCTTTGCTTGATGTTTGTTCTAATCTTTCTTGACACTTCTAGATAGTAATGGTTCACAAGCTGTTCAGATCAGTGCTTGCAGGGCTCTGTCAGCCAGCACTTCTTTCTGGTTTTAGAAGTCCAGCACCCTCCTCGCTGGCATGTGCCCTCTGGCCGACAGCAAGGGAACCTGCCCAAGCCTTGGACACAGACAAAGTGCTGGGGAGGTCCCACAGCGCCCTGTGTCTGTCCCCTGGGTTAAATTAGCACATTCACCTCTACCAACCAAGATGTGAACAGAAGCCCGTATTGTGGACGGGTTGCAGTGGGCTGACCTGGACAAAGGAGCTCCTCGGGTTTGGAGTTGTTCTTTCTAGATGCTCAGCCTGTCAGATGTTTACATTGCCACCTGTCTAAATTATATCACACACCCTATACTAGATAAAACTGATTCTGAAATGCAGAAAGATGAGCTGACA
>NW_009260410.1:1716194-1745841 GCF_000687185.1 Egretta garzetta
GCTGGATTCAGCCTGGCCCTGGTGATTTCTTAATCTAGGCGATGTGTCCTCTGACAGTGCGATGGCCCGTTCCCCAGCTCCCGCTCTGGTGGAGTGGCTCCTCCGGCACCACTCATCACAATAGCTTGGAGACAAGAGAAATCTAGGCTGGGGAAGAATGTTGAAACCATTTCAAAAACCTCTGGAGAGAAAATTAGTAATATTTTGTTTCCCTGAATGGTTTCACTGAAATTTAGGGAAAATAATTGCAGTTGAAAGATCTCAGTTTTTGTTGTTCTGTTCTTTCCTTATTATTTGTTTTTGCATGCCTCTCTTTAATATACTTCCTCCTACTCCTCTCCAGCCTCTCCTTTGTAACCGTTTGTCCCATATCCCACCACAGAAAGGTGCAGAGATGGTGGAAGAGAAAGAAAAAATATAATAAAGAAAAGATAAAGGACATTTCCAAGTTCTGTTTTCCAGATCCAGTGGAAACAGTTTTTTGTTAACTTTCAGATCTTAATGGTAGCCTTTTATGACCAAAAATCAGCTGAAAATTATTCTAAGTAGCTGTGTTTAACTCCTGTTTGGTTACCTAGCTATTTCTGTGGAATCCCATTTTATCCTTTGACATATCCAGAGGGTCTACCACATTCATTTTGCTCTGGGGAGTTCTCCCCTCTGCTTATACATTATAACCCATCATGTTGAATGGTCAGGAAACTCATGAAGAGCCTTTTTGATACTGTTTTGTTGGCCAGTTTACGCTGAACTTGCCCCTTTCATAAGCTTATCCAGAGTACAGTCTCTTCCTATGTCCTCTTCTTGACTTTGAGGGTGTTTGTTAAAGTATAATGGTGTTTCATGCATGAGTATGTTCTTTTCGCTGATATTGTATGATTCTGTATATTCTACATTTGTGGTTACTTAAGGAAAAACACTTGTATGGAAAGAGATGCACCAGAGGTCAAATAGCAGCCAAAGCATCTCTGTATGCCAAAGCAGAAGAAATACAGAACTTTGTGATACCTAGAAAATCTACTGAATACACAAAACAAACCACTTTCAAAGCTACCATTCATGGCCCACAGACAAAACCTCCTTGACACTTCCAGTAGAGAAGGTGATTGCACGGGACAGCTGAGATTCACAAGCAGAGATGCTGGTAACAGTCCTGCTGTGCAAAGCACTGACCCCTGGGGCAGCAGCCCTAAGTGCAAAACTGGCAGTGGAAAGGCAAAAAAGCTGCATATGGCGTGAGACTGGGTAGCTGGGCTGGTGAGAAGGACAGCCTCTAGCAGAAAAGGGATGGCTGAAGATGAATTAGTAAGAACTACAGTGTTTGGAGAGAGGGGTTCCTTTAAATCTGTGGATTCAGCTCTGCTTTTACCTGTTTCTTCTGAGTTCTGAGCAAAAATTGGTAATGCAATTTTGAGAATAACCTGCAAGCTGAACATGCAGGGTTGCTGAGCACTTTCAAATGGGTGTCAGGCAGATAGGTGGGTGTTGTTCCTCATTCTGCCAAATTCAGGATATCCCTGGGAGCCTGTATTTTTGTCTGTTTTGTCTTACCTTGAATCTATTAAAAATAAACTAGCACTGACAATTACATACATGCACTGTACATTTGAGACCCACAGGCATACTTGCAAATCAGCCTAGAGGACTGAAATGCATGTCTTGGATTAATTTTGGTAGTAAAGTGTCCAAATCCCCTTACTCAGCCTTGCAGTACTCACCTATAAATATCAGCCATAGTCCAGATTAGTGGCCCTTATTATTTTTATTTCACAAAATTTATTGATCTCTTTTCTCAGCCCACCATGCTTCAGAGCTAAAAGAAATGGCCCTTCCTTTCTGCACAAATGTTTTCCTGGAGAGTCCCTGCTGGTAAAAGGTATGTGCAGTATTTTGGTTATACTCATTTGTGAAAAATTGTGTATCATGGAAACCTCCCCAAAGCAAACTCGTGGCATGGAAGGGCTACTTTTCAGACTAGAGGGGCAACTCTTCAGCTAATGCGGTGCAGCAGGCTGTATAGGAGAGTCTGGAGAGAGTCTGCCCATCCTGGGTGCTTGCTGGGGGTGGCAGCAAAGCAATGCAAAAAAATTCAGCAAATGGAGGAGTTCACTTTTAATATTAGTTGACCCAAGAAACCCAGCAGGAAGAGGGGAAAGGAGGTTCTCCTACATGATACAACACACAACATTCCCCCTCTCATAACTGTAATGGGGGTAGGAAGCGAGGCCAAACTGCCGGCCCACGAAGGTGCTGCCGGTAGCTGCCGTTGTACAGCAGTGCCGCGCTGTGCTGGGTGGGTGAGATGGCCTGCAGCAGAGGCATAAAAAGCTAAACTCCTACAGGGTCGTCTTCCTCCTGTGCAGGAGCCAGGGATGTCAGCAAATTTATACCAGACTAGCAAAAGTGGGGGCTTTAAAGTTTTAACTGAATGTGTAGTTTAAATCAGTGCATCCTTTGCAGATAAACACAGTCTTAGCCCTTGGAAACCTGTGCTGGTTAAAACCCAGAGTAACAGGATTAGTCTCTTAGGACTAATAGTCCAGGGCCTAATCATTACATGAGTTTATTCTAAAATAACTGGTAATGGTCACTGCAGAGCTGGGGTAAAGCTATTGTGTGCACACAATTGTTTTGATGGCAAATACAAAATAAATGCATGCAGGTCTCTCAATGAGCAGAGCTTCTTTCATTCCCAAAAGTGATACAGGCTGTGCCAGGCAAATATCAACTTGGAGGAGTCATCCCAGGGGCAGCTCCCACGTAGATCAGGTTCACAACACCCTGGCACGGGGAATGATTGTTTCCAACCTGTGCGACACATGAATGGCTTCAGAGCTGGGGGGAAGCAGACAGGAGGGGATAAGATAAAGGTATTAAGGAAATCCCACTAAAAATGCCCCTGGGCCAGGAATGCCTTTGCTTGTTTTCTTACTGAAAAGCAAATGTTTTAGAAGATGTTTCTTCTAGCCCTATATATCAAATATAACCGCATTTTATCCTCTCAAGTGCTGACGGGATTCCCAGCTCTTTCCAGAGGCTCAGACAGCTTCCAAGGCAATGTGATCCTTAAAGGGACACAGAAATAGCAAAAAAGCAGCAGCAGACATTGCAAGGTGTCAGTGTGAGCGGCAAATCACCATCACCCATGCGCAGAGTATCCCATGTCCCATTGCCCCGCAGGAGGGATTCAAGCCCTCGCTGGTACCAGTTCTGCCCTAAAACCTGTCAGTGCTGATTTATGAGGGAAGCGAGGCCTCGTTGTGAGCAGGGAGGAGAGGCAGAGCAGTCGTACGCAGCGCGTGCTCCACCAAAGCTTCCCTCCCCTCAGCCAGCCCAGGGGAAGCCCAGGGGCACTTCTGCCATGACCCACACTCACAGGGCTCCCCCTCAGTTCAGCCACCCACACACACCCTGGGGCTGTGCAAGGGCTCAGAATGCTCCTGCTCCTGGCCAGTCCTTCTTAGCCAGGGTGAGCCTGTTCAAGCGGGCTCACCCCGCCTGCTTCTAAGGTGAGACCTTACCCCTGTAAAAGAAAAGGCATTTGGCCTTACAGGTATCTCAAAGGCTTGGGACCAAAGCTGCAGCTGCACTGCATAGTCATGCTCTTAGGAGAGGTATCACCTCCTGGGGTGATGTAAGGGGTGTGCTCTGGGTGCCCTTAGACCCAAAAGAGGAGTTCCGACATCCCTTTGAGAGAATGCCGGTAGGTGCCGGTAGTTATTTTAAATCAGGGACCCAGAAAGAAGTTTTCTTGGGGAAAGCAAAGTAAATTTAACCCTGCTGCCCCCCATTCCTCCAAAGAGTGATTCCTCCCTCAGCCTGCAGTGGGAATTTGCTACTAAACAAAAAAAAAAAAAAAAAAAAAAAAAAAAAAAAAAAAAAAAAAAGAGAAGTGGGATTTTCCATGCAACAGATACCAAATGTAACTGCTGGGGGAGAAAGCAGGTGGAGAGATTAGACATGCCTGATGCTGACAGAAAGCATGTTTGTGCCTAATACATCGCAGAAATTGTTCAGGAACAATTCAGCCATGTGAAAATGCGACCCTTGTAATATTGCCAAGGTCGGAAAAACCTAAGGAGATCCGCTGAGTAAGTGCTGGTCCTGCAAAGACAAGCCATCCAGAGGTAGCGTGGTCATGGTGCTGAGGCAGTTTTCCACCGTGGTCCCCTAGGGGCAGGGGCAGGGAGAGAAGCTCCTGCTGCTTTTCTCTTTTCTTGCTGCTCACAAGGAAAACTCCTATATCGAGATCCAGACCTGCTCAAGCCTACCTGGCTGTTGGCTCTTTGATCACTTCCAAGTTGGGTCTAAAAAATCACACTGGTCCAGAAAGGGTCATGAAACCTGTGGGAAGGAGTTGAGTCTCCCATGGGTCCTCTTTCCGTGCTGTCTTCTTTTCCTTTAGTTCTGTTCTGAAAATAATGATGTTTAATAACCTGTTTCATTCCTCTTGTCAGGGCCAGCTTGGGAAAGAGATGAAGCGATGACTCTTCCTACTTGCAAATACGTCCCTGCCTGGAAAGTCCCTCTGCAAATCCAGAAGAGGTGTGTGAGCAGTCTGGGGCAATCCTGGGGTGCATGAGGTGCTGGGAAGAGGGCAGATGCTTTTACAGAAAAATGACAGGCATACAGACAGGAATATTTCTCCTCTGAAGTCCTCTCTTTCACTTCGCTACAGTTTTAATATAAAAGACCAGTCCCATATCTCTTAGTAGATTTGGGCTGAAGGGAAGAAATAGCCAGATGCTCTTCCCAGGCAACTAAGAACTGCCATGGGTTAGCTCTCTGTCATGCCCTGGCCAAGAGAGCCATGCACAGGCAAGCAACTGGCCTCAGGCCTCAAGCAGGGAGGCATGGAAGAGGCAACTAGTTTGGGGCTGGTGCAGGCAATTTTCACAGTGCCAGCCTGGCAACTCCATCGCTCTCTTGGTTGCATCCGGAGAGATGTTGTAGGGAGAGCAGCCCTGGAGATTGTCTGAGGTTCTGTGAAGGAGGGAAAAAAAGATGAACTGGCAAAAAGTTAATTAAAACTCTTCTGATTATGAGGTGGAATTTAATACTTTAAAAAATGCAGTGTGACACAGTGCAGCACTGCAGCTGAATTAATCATGAATGAGGATAGTAATTTTTAATTTTTGTGTGCATGAGGAAAACACTCAACAGATTTGACAATTAGAGCAGGGTAACAGCATTGCATGGCACAATGTGAAGTAGTTTTTCCCAGTGGTTTTTGAGAGGGAGCTAAACAGATGTGCTCAAATATTTACAAGTGCACAATATTCACATGCTTTTCAAATGCTGACCCTGCTGATTCGCAAAAGTCTGCCTCAATCTGGAGACCAGCTACTGCAGTGACACAGGCTATTTATCATAGGTAACGCAGCGGCACTACCACCAGCTCCCAGCATACTTGTGTGCACAGCTATCTCCTACTCTACTGACAGTGTTACGCCACCTCAGCAACTCACCTGTATCACCAATTTGTCCCACCGCAGTCCTGGCAGCAAACTGGGCCCTGCTGGCTCAGCCCCAGCCTGTGAGGTAGGAGGGGTTCCTGTGCCACGCGGCATCAAAAAGAAACAAGTTTGATTTGAGCCCCAGCAATAAAAATCAGAGTAGTTCAGCTGAAGTGACACGAGGGCAAAGCAGTCCTGTAGGGTCTAATATTACATGTTTACACTGTGTAATTCAACAGGGTGAGCCATCAATTATCTGCATCAAAGTGACCACCCAGAGACCCAGTGTATTTGGCCTCGTCTGTCACTTAGCTGTCCCCTGTCACGCTTCAATTAAGAGCTGAGACTGCTGGCTAACATTGTCCATATCACCAGCAGTGCAGAGTGTTTCATTGCCTTGTTTTCCTCAAAAGGAGCCCAAGAAAAAGTTAGGTTTGTTCAGCACAAGCTGTAGTTGGGGAGGATTCAGGTAAGCCAGATGGCAATGTCAGTGATGGATGGTACAGATACTGTCGGGCTATGCCTGAATATCCTAACTGGGAAAGCTGAGCTGCACTGTACCTCACTGAAATATTGACTATTGCAGCAGTTGCTTTACACTGTTCAATTGGCTGTGTAATTGCTTTCACAAATTAAACAAAAACAATGGTGAAAATATGTAAAATGTCACCTGGACTGAATTGTGGTTCGGATCCCCAGTGAAAATGAATTTGGCAGCCTCCCTCCCTTCTTATCTGCTCCATTTCAGCCTGAACGCCTCTCTGCTCACAAGCCCCGGTTGGTGTTGCAGGTCGGGCTTTAGATGTGGTATGGGTGCTGCTGTGTGAGGAGCCCTGCTTATCTGGCTCAAGCCAGGGCAATTAGTGCCCCATTTTTTCCAAGCCTTTCCAACTCATTCTGTGCCTTGTATACTTTTTGGTTTGCCATGCCTGCTCTCCTGGGTTTCTTTACCTTGAAGGGCAAACATGCAATGCTGCACTTCCCTCTTAAGCTCATGTTTCTTTTCCTTTAGCATTTAGCCCTGTAAATGTGATAGTTGTTCATTTAGTGAAGGCAACCAAGGGAACGAGAAGGGTCCAGATCATTCAATTGCAAGTTTATGAGTCAACAAGTCCCATCCGTGCTGACTTCTCCTCTACAAGCCCAGTGGCACAGACAGCAGTGAGCCAAAGAAGGTGGACGGCTTGCCCAGCTCTGTCCTCTCCCTCCCCTCTCCTCCATGCTCCTCAGACAGCAGGTAGGGGGAATTAGCCAACCTGGGTTCTCCTCATGCCAAGGCATCTCAGGCAACCAGGCACACCTGCATTTCAGTTTCTTTCCACTGCACATCTGTGGGGGCTGCACTTTGCTCCATTTTCTTTCTCTCCTTTTCCAGCCCAATTGTGTTACTGATGTGTTTAGGAGCAGTGTGGAGCTGCTGCATCCAAAGAAGTGCCATGGAGACACTGCCATGGACCTGCAGACAGTATCTGCAACTGGTACGATACATTTCACGGGTTTTCAGGAACAGAGGTTAGTTCACCCATTCTTGAGTGGGAAGACTGGTAAACTCTGCACTCTGAGCCCCCTTGAAAATTATGATTATTCTCACATTGCCTGTACCTATGGGTGCAAAGACCCCTAGCCAGTGTTAACCACTGGCTGGTCCTGGAGCCACAGAACGACTTGTTTTTTCTCTTCTTTAAGCAATTTAGATTGGAGAGCTTTTTTAAAGTACCAAATGAAAGATGGCTCTGTTTCAGCCGCGCTCTCGAAAGCCAACATGCTTTTAAATGCCAGTTGCTGAGTATCCTGAAAAGAACGGGCAGTTGTGAGTTAACTGTCTTGGTTTTGGTTGACAGTGCCCCGTGTGAAAAAGAAAATGAGATCTCTGCATTCAGCCTGAGGAGCAGAGTAACTCAGGTAGCTATGGGACAGTCTCCACACTCAGTGAATCTTGGGATTTTTCTGTACCAGTGAGAAACTGGATTGCCACAGCTGGAATCACTAACAGGCAGTCACGGAGATACAGTGTTTTCTATCAGGCAGGCTGGAGGAGCCCAGGTTTCTCATCAGATAGATGTAGTAGTGCTTTTTAATACTTTTTAATAGTTCACAAAATTATGATAAGCTCTGCAAGGCCATTTAAAATGGATAATCTTCAAGTGGTATTAAGGATTAAAATGGGTCTGCCTTGTATGCCTTAATGGGCCCCTCACAGGCTGTTCAACGTTATCAAAAGGTGATTTTAAGAGTTTGTAATAAATATGTTCCTTTGGGGAAGATTAGGAAACAGGGTGGGATTTGCCATCCTTCTGCTACCTCCAAATTGCTGTGCTCTGACTGAATTTATTACAGTGGGTCTGTCTTGAACTCCAGAGCGCCAGCTCACTTCTAATCCATTGTTCAGTAAAGAGGTTTGTCCTTAGGGGGAAATGTTTGCTCCAAGAGCCAGGGCTATTTAGTATTTGATTATCAGCCTAGGAGAAATTAGTCAAATAGGGCTGCAGCTTCATGAACAGTTATGTGCAAGTTTAACCTTCCATTCCTGAAGAGTCCTTTAGATTTCAAAGTGCGATAAAATAAAGTGTGCCTGCAGAAATCTTATGGGGACCAGGGACTAAGAAACCTATTTATTCTCAAACCAGGAGTGAAATACTTCATTCAGAAAGTTTTCCTCAAGGGAGCTGTGCTTATCCTCTTCAAGTGTCCAACTTCTTGTCATTGTTGCAAACCCAGCCTTTGTCCATGCCACCATCAAGGGTTGGGCCTGAAATTACTGGGAGATTTGCGAGTATGAGGGAAACTGGATAAAATTACTGAAAGTACCCTCCCTAAGCATTAATTTTTCATTTCACACTTTTCCATATTGACAAAGTCCACGTCCTTGAGCAACCAAGTTGTCAGAGTGGTACAAACCCCACAATAATAATCCTTCCCTGTGAACCTTCTGAGGTTTCTCTGTATATATAAAATTCCATTGTACATCAGTTAAAGGATTTCAAGTACAATTATGAAACTTTCACATTTCATAAGATGTTGAAGGTTGAACGAATTCTTGTGGAGGCCAGCATAAAAATTCCCATAACACCTACTGCCGGTGTCCTGCCAGCAATATGCTTACAGGCTATTTTCGTCTGCCTAAAATCAACTTGAACACACTGGAACACACTGATTTCTTGAAAATTAACAGTTTTAGAGGAGAAAGTGGTTTTACCCCCTTGGTTCTCTGGCCCCTAAGCTTTGTGCTTTGGAGCCGGCATTCCCAGAGCTTTCACATTGACTGAGTTTCAATTATTTGCCTTGCTGGGATACTGAGAACCCATTAGGACTGAGACAGTCGGTCTGTGGTTTCATGGACCTTGAGCGTGGTTTGGAGGCTTCAGTTCAGGCAGAGAGCCTTTGAAAGTCACAATAATATTTGTACTTCACCGAAGGATTTCATATAACTGTGAGTTTCCTGCAGTGATGTGTATGTGAACACAGAAAACTACACCCCTAGCCCTAGCCATCTTTCTTGACTGACTGGTTAGTTTATGTTAATATCAGGCAAATAGATCTTGCACACAGGATGTTCAGTTTCTTAATTTGCTTAACCATATGATTGTAAAATAACAAGATGTAATACAAGAGCAGAAAACATTAATAAATAATTTGTATTAACCACACAATATGATGACATGAGATTGTCATCTATATATCCATCTTACACTGACTTTGACTGAAAGACATCATAACTAGAGGTTGGGGGCTAGAAAATATTTTGAATTGGGCTGGTGATGGTTAATTTCAAGGAATAATTGAGGGAGGGGCAAAGGGGGGTTCTGGGGCTGCAACACCATGCTGTTGGTGTTCCCAGTTCACAGGACAAGAGGGGCACATAGTCAGGCTGGGCAACACCCCTGTCCCAGCTGTGGCTCCATTTGCTGCTTTCATTGTGACCGCCTCTAAGTATGTAGTTCCAGTTTAACTCAGCCTGAAGCTACACCCTTCCTAAATTTCAGATTGTAGTTTTCAAGTTCGTGATCAGTGCCTAAACTCTGACTCTGGGATTAAACTCTGACTCAAGAAATTGAAGTGGGCAAATGGTCCTATTGCCTTCTGCATTTCATGCTCTTAATCCTGTTTTTAGGCATCTTTGAGAATCAGCCTAGCATCCTACTAATGAAAATGCTAAAGCAGATATTTTACTTTGAGCACATGACTAATCCTGCACCAATATTTGAAGGCCAGGACCTCTTAGATCTGAGAATAAGCTGGAAGACTCCAATGAGCTATGTACTGCTTTTACTTTTACCCTGTGGGACAGTGGAATTCACGTATTTTTGCCTGCAGGACCATGCTGGGCGACTGAAAGCATGTGAGGAATCTGGAACATTTATGGTGCAAACATCATTTCAGCATTCTCCTACGCAAGAGATGATGAAACCTCTTAAGATGAGAGCCTATGTAAATATGTGTTATGCATCAGCTAGGCAAACAGATGAGGGAATGTTGTTTTTAGAAGCTCCAGATGATGGCCGTGATCCTGTAATGTGATTATTGTGAGCAGAGACACACATCCATCTGCGGTCCAAGTAATTCATCCTCTGCAGATCCACTGCAGGACTGGGGTCTAACTCTGCACAGCCACCAATGCTGGCTGTGATTGAGGAGAAATAAGCAAAGCCAGAAAGGCTGAACCTGTCACCCTGAAAGAAGTGAAAAGGCACTGGGAGATCAGGACCCCTGCCATCCATGCTGAGACAATACCTGTTCAATTAAGCAACTTCTGCCTGCATGGCAATTGCCTGTATCTCAGTGTGCAAAATCCATGGCTCACTGCTAGCCTCTGCGCATATTAGCTGTCTTCAAACTCCTCAGAGTGAGTTGTGGCCCTTCCACTGGGGAGAGTGGGGTCCATCCCCTCCTGACCACTGAGGGTCACTTCAGCAATCCTTTCAGAGTTATCTTTGCAGAAAGCGCAGAGAGCAGCAGGGTGTATGCCAATGCCAAGCCTGGCGCCACAGTCACAGAAAGGGAAGTGCCCTGCTCCTGTGTGGTAAACCTTCCCCCTACCCCAGGTAAAAAAAAACATCAGAGCTGCTACTCTAAGCTAGCTATTAACAAACTTGTTCTTTTGCAGAAGCAGTACGTGTAGGCATACGTGTGTGTGTGTATATATATATTTATATAAAAGAATATAAAAAACCTACCCTCCATAAATTGCAATAGCTTCTGTATTGTTATTGATGTTTAATTTAAACCCTGATGTCTAAGTCTTCTTGAGCATTCCTGACTAGAGTAATTAATTTATAGTTTGTTCTGAAAGCATATCAGCAAATGGGCATCAATGCAGATAGCCATTTATTGCTCCAGCAGTGAGGTTAAATAGCTTGTGCTTTTAACTGCGTGGTACAAAAGATATAAAACTATTTGCTTGAGATATTAATCCAGGATGACCTGATATAATGTGACAGTAAAAACACTTTTCCCAAAGAAGGGAGATAAGTTCTCTGCTCAGTACCTCCTGCTGACTCTCTGCTCCAAGCGAATAAACATACAGCTGAATTCTCCCAGCCAGGTGTTATCCAGGAACAAACTGGCAGAGCATATTTGTGTCTGCTAATGTCAATTCTAACTCACAGAAGTGGCCCACCATTGGCTCTGCAGTCAAAATGCTTGCTCTGTTTTCTCAAGAATCAACACAGAAAATGCCACAAGCACAGAAAAGTCACCTGGTCTAAATCTCAAAGGAATGAAGCACCGTGGTTTATACTGATATACAATGAAGTATACCATGCAAGAGTGGTGTTTCAGAACTCAGACACTATAGATAAAACCGAGGCAAAAAGGGAAATCTTGCATGAAGCAGACAATAAATAATCTTGAAGACAATTTACAAAGTCTAATCTCTACAGAAGCCCTAGTGATCTGAATGAGAAGCGCTTACGTTGGAACATCCCATCTGAAATAATCCGTTCCTCAGAACATGGGAGCCACATTCCCCCAGCCTGTGGCTGCTAAACTGTCTGGCAGGTTGGGCAAGGAAAATTGCATGCTGAGTTTGAATATTTGTCCTGTTCTTCTATGTCCCAAGTTTAGTTTTGTGCCTTTATCTCTGCTCAGAAAGCACATGAAACACAGTTAAACTCTGCTTGACAGCTCAATTTAGGCTGCAATAAGAGCACATTAGCTCTTGACTGTAAAATGCACACCTGGATTTGAATAAGTCAACCTTGTCTTGGTGTAGTAATAAGGAAAAAGAGGCTTAACAAAAGATATGGTGATAACCTAAAGATAAGAGAAGTTGGGTGATAGGTACCAGTGTCTGAACAGTCTTTCACAGGGCTCAACTCTCACAGAATAGAGGAAAAGTCAAACAACCTCATGGTTAATTATTGTAATGGGATACGGATCATCGCCGTTGGCTGAGAAAGAATTCACATTTCGGATCCTCTAATTCACTGTGATCCTTTAGATGTTAAGCTCTGAAGCAGTGCTGAGTTTGGCAAAGCGAGGACAAAAACCCATTCCTATTCTAAGCATGCTACTTTAGCTACTAGCTTTTCATTCAAGAAAGGGATTTGTTGACAGCAAAATTATTTTCTTAGAAAAACACTAAATGAGAAGATGGCAAATGCTGTTAATGTTCACACGACTCCAGGAGCAATCGACCGTGATTATTCAGACAGGGCTCCTGCAGGAATGGATAGAGCTAAAATCTCAAAATTTGGCAAGAATAAGGTCCTCAGTAAGGAGTAGCACTTACAGTTGCTCTGGTGAAAATCTAGTTTCATTAGCCAGATTCATGCTCTTTTGGAATTGACCATGTGCAGTGGAACATCCAGTCTGTATGGATGTAATTAAGAGATGCACAGTGAATAGTTGCCCTGCAGTTAGTGAAACATATGCTCCAGCACTTCCAGACGTCTCTACTGAAGTTCGTAGCAAAATCCTGATGTCTTCAGCAAGGCCTCAATCACTGTTATTCATATAAAAACTGCTACGTGTGAAAGCAGCTGGGGATCTCTCCCTTCCCTGGAGATATGTGAGAAAGAGAAGAGGAATCCATGCTGAGGAACTGACTGAAAGGCTGGAGAGGCCAGTAGGTAAAGCCGTGGCTTGTAGCATTCAAGAGACAGAACGATGTTGCTACCCAGTCCGTGACCTGCTGTTTGCCTTCTGGCAGGTGCTTTTTTATCTCTTACACTTTGCCTTGCCCGGCTCAATAAGAAATCCTGAGCCCAACCCCTACTAAAGGCATCAGAGCATTCCTCTTTGGTCTCCATAAGCATTGATGTAATGTACTTAACATTTAAATCCCGTGGCCATAAGTACTGTACTCTCTGGAAGAAGAAAGGCTTGATCACTGCACTGGACTGCTGTCACAGCATCTTGGCCTCAGGGACTGAAGCTCACTTGATGGCATCAAGGTCTATTTGGTATAGGACGGTAAGAGGCTGCACTCTAAGGAGACAGTGATCTGAAGAGAAGCAATCTCAGTCCCAGCGGCAGTAGTGGATCTGAAACCTCCTTAGGTTTGTGGTGCCAAAATCCAGGGCTAAACTCTGCAAATTGCATGTATTTCCCCTGTGACCTATCCTGAACACCGGCTCCAAGCAACCCCCACTGGAACTGTGTATGGTTCCCCACTTGAACTTGCTGACATGAGCCCCTCTCTCGTCATGACAAGCCCAGCAGGTGGGTGATGCACAGGCTCATCTGGCCCTCCAGTTTGTGACCAACTCTCCAGCTCGGCAGATAGCAGGACCATGCTGAAGCTTTAGACAGGACAAACAATTTCAGGCAAGATAAGGACAGACTAGACTTTTACCCAACCAGAACTTATTTATGCAAGGTTTCTGAAAGTTCAGTAGTTTTTACTCCACTGCTGTGTGCTTTACTGCTGTTTTCTGGAATCAGTAGAGGAAGTAACAAATTAACGCAAGGGAAAGTGTTTTGCAGCAACACCACGGTGGGAAAAAAGTCATGAACTGCTGGAAATCCACCCAGAAACATTCCTCTGATCTTCCAAGATTTTTTTAATCTCAGTTCCAGATCCCAGAGGTCTATAATGCAACAAGTTTTGGATAGGTCTGCACAACTCTGATGCCAGATTTGAAATGGGATTTTTGATGCTCTCCCCTGACTAGTTTCCTTTTCAGAAGCCCAAGGGTTGGAACATTTCCCTCCTCATTCTGCACTTCGGGTGTCCTGCTTTTAGCAAACCCACAGGAGCTGGGGCCATGGTGGGAACATAGGCTGGGAACCAGCCGAACGTCACACTCAGAAAAGCCACCCGCTGCGGCCAGGAGCTCTGCAAACCACTGAGGCTGCTGCCTCCTCTCTGTGGGCTCCCCCAGCTCTTTCCTCTACCTGCATGAATGCCATCTTCATGCACAGCAGCAGGTCCGCCCACTGGCTCTTTTAACTCTGCCTTTAACACCAGGACTGAGTTGCTTGCTCTGGAGCAGGAGTTTGACTCTCCAGAACTAATTGGAACATCAGCATTTGAAAGACCCAAGTTACATTGTTTAAAAGCAGGCCAGATCCCATTCAACCACAACAGCCAGCAGGTAGCTCAAGTAGGAATCCACAGCCTAGGCCATGGATTTGTATGTATCACACAAATAAATGTAACCACCCCCTCCTCCTCGCCCCAAAGAAGGCTATGGAAAGCACTGGCTGGCTTCTGCCACACAGCAGTTGTTAAAACATCACTGCAAGGTCATGGACAACATTCCAGCTCATTGAAACTGCAGATAAACACCCTTCCTTCTCAAAGAGCGTATGAAAACAGCTGTTCAGCATTATAATGCATTGCAAATGATTTCTTGTCTCTTCAAAGTCAGTTGTTCTTAGATAATCCAAAGGAAGCACCTACCACCTGCACTGAGCTATGCTGGCTGGAGAGGAAGCTGGAGCAGAGGAAAGGCAATGATACGCCAGGCTCACTGGTTTGCATCCCATATTTATTAACACGCTTTTGTGAATTAAATGGGGAAAAAAATCAGGTATTCAATGACCAGACTTCTGAGGCGGGCAACACATCAAACATTTCTCCTACAGTCTTACAGTAACATTTCACTTTCCTTGCTTCACATGTGTAGCCAGGGCTCAACCTCATGAGATTTGGGGCAATGTGGACCTGTGCAGCAAGGCACAGCCACAGATTGGGGTGCAGGAAGAGTCTGTGGGGAGCACACCAATAACAGGGGCAGAAATGGGAACATCTCATATGGGGGAAGCAACACAGGGACTCTGACACCATGGAAAACCAGAGCCACTTCCATGGGGAAAAAGGAGGATGGGACAGGACCAAGAACCTGGCCTGGGCAGGCACAGAGTTTGGGGCAGCCAGGGTCCTGGATGGAGGCGGACTGGAAGGTGTGGGTCCTCTGCTTGCTCTGAAACCACTTGGAAAGCAGACAGCTCTGCATTTCTCTTGTCTCGTGGTCAAAAACATACAGACAAGGCAACCCGTACTGTGCACGCCTGCTGAGGAAGCAGCCCGCCAGCCCCTGGCCCTTTCTATCTACAGATAGAAAAAACTGTGTTCTAGTACTGTCCTTGTCCTTTCTTTAGTTGTAAAGCTACTCAGGATAGTGTTCATTTATCATCCTAGGCTTGCATGTGTGAGCAGAGCGCTGACTCACTGTTTAAAAACCCCTGCAGTGGGCAAGCTTTCTAAGGCCAAATTAAAACTATTAGTTTGCTGCATGATCAGTTGGGACGACTGATAATTGATGAAAATGCTTTAGAACAGACAGAACCCTCAGAAATTAATAACTCAGTTCTTCTGAACTGAAGGTAGCCCTCCATCCTCCAAAACCATTTCTGTTAAGATACTGTTTACACAGATTAAATCAGTTGTGTCACTGGGGCACAGCAAAAACAGCAATGTGACCTGCTGAGATTTAACACCAGATTGCGATTTACAATCAAGGCACCAAGAGTCACTGAAGTGCATAGCTCCCACCCCAATTACTAATTAATCAGACCAAAAGAGGGCTCCATAAAAGGCATAGCAGTCAGCTGTGAGCCCTATAAATTCAAAGGGCTTCTCTATCCTTTATGTAGGAAAGGTGACCTGGGAAGCTCTGTAGTTAGGAGTTGGTCCTGGGAGAAAGCAAACTTGTTAGAGTTTTTTTGGTTCTGTTCTTGTTGTTTTGGGTTTTTTTTTCCCCTTCACTCCTTAATAAGAATGCAGCTAGCTTGTTTGTAGTAAAGCATTGTTAAAAAGGCAGTGTGAGATGCTGGGATGAAATGAGTTGGCTAACTTGCTGTCTTCAAAGTGTGTGAATTTTCTCATGCTTTTGGTTGGTTTGATTATTTGCTTGCTTGTTCTGGTTTTTCTTTTTTTACATTTGCTTAAAAGCATTAACAAAGTGGCAATACCTGCATCAATTTATAGTGGAGAAAGGGTAACATGATGGCTCAGGGAGGGCAAAGCGCAGCCCCACACGTTGGCACGTGTTGCGGGGAGCCAGAGCCTCCTGGTCCCACCTGTGCATGGGGCTGCTTCTGCAGCCAGGAGTGTGTCCCCATGGGAAATGCCCCACGGCAGGACTCTGGTGGTGACCTGCTGGCAATGCAAGTAGTAGCACCCAGCAGGTAGTGTGCCTCGGGCTGTCTGCTGCCCTGGGCTTTCAGGGAGTGGATCTCGCTGCTGGCACACAGGCATGGTGTCAGTGGTTTCAGGAGTGCTGCCAGGGCAGGGTCATAGTGGGATTTAGCTGGGGTGACCCCCTGTGCTTGGGAGGGCCTGGTGAGCCCGTCTCTTGGATGCTGGTGGCGCTCAGCCTTTAACCTGGCACTGACCTTGCTCCTGGCTGACCTGGCCATGGACGGGCATTGGGCTAAGGCACCTTTCCGCGAGTCCTTGGAGAGTGCCCCTGCCCTCGCGTGGCAGCAGCCACCAAGCCCCTCTGAAAGGGGCAATGAGGCTTTGCAACCGGCCAGGAAGGCCAATGGCATCCTGGCTTGTATCAGGAATAGTGTGACCAGCAGGAGCAGGGAAGTGATCATCCCCCTGTACTCGGTGCTGGTGAGGATGCACCTTGAATACTGTGTTCAGTTTTGGGCCCCTCACTACAAGAAAGATGTTGCATTGCTGGAGCACGTCCAGAGGAGAGCAACAAAGCTGGTGAGGGGTCTGGAACACAAGTCATACGAGGAGCGGCTGAGGGAACTGGGGTTATTTAGTCTGGAGAAGAGGAGGCTGAGGGGAGACCTGATCACCCTCTACAACTACTTGAAAGGAGGCTGTAGTGAGGTGGGGGTCAGCCTCTTCTCTCTGGTAACAGATGATAGGATGAGGGGGAATGGTTTGAAGCTATGCCAGGGCAGGTTCAGGCTAGACATTAGGAAAAACTTTTTCACCGAAAGGGTTGTCAGGCTCTGGAATGGGCTGCCCAGGGAGGTGGTGGAGTCCTCATCCATGGAGGTATTTAAAAGAAGGATAGGTGAGGTGCTTAGGGCCATGGTTTAGTGGTGGGATGGCAGGGTTAGGTTAAAGATTGGACTCGATGATCTTAAAGGTCTTTTCCAACCAAAGTGATTCTATGATTCTGTGGCATCACTGGGGTTGGGGCTGCAGCAAGGCCCCTTCCCCCCAGAGGGGGATCACAGGGAGTGAGTTATGGGCTTGGCATTATTTGCTTGTTGAACCATTGCTGGGTTTACAAGACCTGAGGCTTTAAAAGCTGTGCTGCTGGTACCAAGCTGCGCTGGAGGTGAACAGAGCTGCTCCCCAGGGGCTAATGGAGATGCCCCCTGCGCATTCCCTAGCAATCTCCAGCTCCTTTCCAGGGGTTAGTTTTCCACTGCCTTTGGTTCCACTAGACGGGTGTCTGTTGGGCCCAATGGGCTCTGAAAAACATCTCAAAGAGTACCTCAATCATTCCTCAACATGTCTTTTAATTATTTCAAGGCAAAAGGGATAGTTCTGATATTAAAAGAGAGGAGGAAATAAAAATATGAAATAGATGCTATCATTTGATGGTTTTGCTTGCTTTGGTGCACTTCATCTCATTACATTTACGGTCAGGCCAATCCTTCTTGATGCTGATAGTCCAAAATAGAAACCCACAGTTTTTAATATAAAAATAATACATGCTTTAAGATGAAGCCACAAGATATTGTGAAAACAGGAAGTCCAGTGTGTCATTAAAATGGGTTATTTAAGTATAAATATTCTGTTTTCTATTTTTTGAGGAGTTCTGCCTATATTTTAGGAGATGATATAGGTTTCTTTTTGAGAGCTAAAAATAACAGGGTAAAATCACGCTGGTGGTATTTTTTCTAGTCACTTTGTCAAATGCACGACTGTGCACATTACATGGGGGAAAGAAAAAGTCTTCCCTCTCCTCACCCCTCAGCAACTTAACAGGGAACGGAACTGCACATCTGTAAATAAATGCATCATTAGATTCTCATCAATTTGTAAGCTTCACTTGATGTATGGCTAAAATAATCCCACAAGGATAACTAAAGAAGTGTTTGCTTTCAAGCCAGCAGAAATACTATTTCAGTTGAGCAAGGGTTTTTTTTTTTGGTTGTTGCCTGTTTTTTTTTCTTACAACAGTCCACTTTGAAGAATTATTTTAGATGCATTGCTACCAATATATTCATTAGCTGAGGATCTCTGGACATATTAAAAGAACACAGTAAAACAACTAATGATGCACTTGAGCAGTAACAGGTTGTCATTAGAGCAGCATCTGCTCTCATCAGAGTTAATTATTCAGTTGCTTTGTTTTCCAAGTAGGTGTCTGGTAGAATTTAGCAGAATCTTAATTAAAACACATTTTCAAACTCCATGGATGCTCATCTCATCTAAAGAAATCAAGACAATTTCCACCATAAACATCAAGCTTCAGTTGAGCCATCAAACAGCAGAAGGATCTCAGCCAAGGCAAGTTTTAGGCATTAACCATTACAGCGCCAGTGGGATGCAGGTCGCTGTGAGCTGGTGCCCCAATTAACTGCCCTGATAAATTGTCCTGTGCACGTACCTATAACCAACGCAGGCACAGGATTAAGTAACTCATACTGCGTGATTCCTTTCACTGTGCAAACCTCTCCAATGCTGCATGTTAATTCTGAGCTGCAGAGGGGCAGCACGTGCGTGTGCTCCCCAAAACCATGAGTTGCTCTGTGTTTGGGCACAGACCTGCCTTTCCATCCACTTCTGCTGTTCTGAACATCACCGCCCTGAGCCGGTCCCCCGAGCTGGCCTCACAGCAGACACTGGGCATTTTGAAACTTTCTATTTCCCTGCGCTCTTCCACGGTGCTGGAAAAAGATGTTTTTCCTCTTATAAAAACTTCTCACTTGGAAAGCCAAATGGAAGTGCCTCTGTCTCTGGACATAAAAAGATTAAGTGATTACTCTGAGGCTGCACTGACTGTCAGAAACTTGCTGCTAATACAGTAGCCACAGACATGCCAGAGAACTGTTCCCATCGGATGTGGTAAACCGTGTGTGCTCCCAGTGAGGATGCTTGCAGGGAGGGAGCGGAGAACTGGACAAATCCATGGCTGTGTGCTCCCACTCAGCTAAAAACTCTCTGTAAAGGAAACAACCCTCTGAGGTAAACAAGCTTAGGTTCAACCTGCTTTGCCTGAATGCTGTTATCTGCGGTTGCTTTCCAGGGTCTCCTTGTTATTAGATCTCAGCAAGTGCATACCAAAAAAGTCTATGAGTAAAAGCTTTATTTCCCAATGGCCAGCACAGTATATGAGAGCTTGAATCTTAAGCTTGGACTTGTTGGCTGCAGTGTATTGACTTACACTTGGAGCTGGTCGGGAATTTTCTATCATAAAAATGCTGTTTCATCAAAAGAAAATGTTTCATGGAAATAGAGGATTATAAGCAGGGTAAGACAGCTGGATTCAGCCTTGTGGATGGGGATGGGAATGTTCTGATTTGGCGTGTTGAAACTTTTAGAAAAACATTTTTATTAGTAATCTTACAAATGTTTTTTTTAAAACTGTAGATGAAAAAAAAACCCCATAGTTGTCATGAGGCATTTCAGGTTTACCACAATGGAGTATCTATTTTAAGCCTGTTTTACAGTGCATTTCAAAGCCTTTTGGGGTAGTGATGTTTGGGAATGGAGCTGTACCTGGAGAAGTTCACTTTTGGTTTTGCTTTTCTGATCCCTTATAAAATAAAGGTTGTTCTAGTACAGAATGTCTGTCTGTCATGAAAGGGAAAAATGGAAACTGATAATTTAGTGACCGGATTTTAATGGCTTGTGCAGGTTTTTTCAGATCTTTTTGAAAGGCTGAGTGAACAAACCCTCCAAAGAACAGGAGTAATGCCAGGCTCCGTGTATCACAGGATTTCTGACTTTGCTAACGGGAACACCTTCTGGTTTGGGCTCCTTAAGGGAAAACAAGCCTCTGAAGAACAGCAAGACATTTCTCTATGTGTATTCTCCTCCTCCTCCCCCTCCTCATCCTTGCTGCTGCTTCTCACCTCAGAGCAGCTGTAAGAGGCTGCCTTTCGAATACAAATTGGGCTTGGAAAGAAGCTGTTAATCCACCACCATCTTCCCTCTTCCCACCAGAAGTGACTCAGGACGAAACAGCCAGCTTTCCTCTCCAGCCTGGCTGACTTGTCAGATCTCACACCCAACAAAAGGCATGCTGCAGGAGCACAGTGGTCCTGGTGAGGGGAGACGGACATCTCGGGGCATCCTGAGGCATGTTCATTTTTCATCCCAGGCCTGAGCAGTTGGACTCACTCTTTCTGGCCCGCTGGCTTTATGGGCGACAGGGCTCAAAGCAAGAATGAGCTGATAACCGTAGTGCTACCGCCAACTCCGAAACCATGAGCTTTTCTCCAGAATAATCAGTTTCACATGAGAATTATTCTGAAAACTGGCTCAGGCTGAACACCCAATGGTCCACATCCCTGTGAGCACACATGGGAGATGACCTGAATAACTCGAGAGTTTAGTCTCTCAGGAACAATCCAGGTTCCCCAAACTCACGCCATCAGGAACCACATGAGGGGTGTTTGCACACTCCTGCGCTAACGGGCAAAGCAGGCAGGCGGATCAACAAAGCAGTGGGCTGATGTGGGTGCTGTTTTCATGCCACAGTGCTGGTGGATGACGTGGAGCACTGCCACCTTCGAGCTGTGGGCTCCTGCTTCAGCGGGCGCTGAGCAGCCGGGGCTGCAGCTGCCAGGTGCCTGCTGCTGCTGACGCGGTGATAGCCTGAGCCCAGGGAGCCTTGCTGCTGTGCTTCCTTTTAAAGCTTCATTTTCGCCTAAAGAAAGACATATTTAGGGACGCCTCTAGTGTTGGAGGATGCTTGTGCATGACCACTTATGGCTTTCAAATCTCTCAGAGAGGTTGTTGGGATTTGCTGCTTGGAGTGAACGGACGGCACCTGGGCTGTAGTCCCTGCTGTGGGACATGGTGCCCGATCTTGAGAGAAGGTGGTGTTTTGGAAGGGAAGGGCTTGCTGGTGGTCCTGCTCCTGTCACCAGATCATTTGTTGTGCAGAGTGAAAATAAATGAATGCAAGCAGTACTTTGGTCTTCACAAAAGCATCTTTTATTTACTTGCTGAGTCGGGCTTTCTGGTTTCTCCTGAAGAGCGGCTGCTGCCCAACAGACGTAGGCGCTGGAGCCTGCGAGTGGCACATGTGTGTGAGCTCCACGTGGCATCTTCTGATGAAAGACAGCTACAACGAGCCAACGGCACCTGGGGCAGAGGAGCGGAGAGGGCCACCATTCGTGCTGCTGTGGTGTAGTCACGGGAACTCAGCCAAGCTGCAGGTCTTGCACATGGCCCTCGCTTTTGGGAGGGAGTGACACATTTACTCGCTGCTGTGTGCTACTGGCAGAAAGACCTACCTTATGCCATCCAGTATAATCAGGGCTGGGGTCAAACTGTTGCTCAGCCAAATTTCGTGTGGACACCTTTGTAAGTAAGCATATCTGCACACGTGCTTACATTTAAGCACGCAGCTCGCAGCCAGCATCTGCACTGTGTGGAGCTCGGCATCCCAGGGCTCTGCGACTGAGCTGCACAGGCTGGGGCCATCAAAGGACCACAAGGGGTGAGACGTGCCACCTCAGTGGGGCACCCAGCCTGCCCTGTTTGAGCTGCGGGTGAGAGCTCTTCCTTTTTGCTGTGAAGACTTCTGTGCCTGCAGAAGTGCATTTTTCCACCCTAAGAGAGATCAGATGGGTTGTAATAGCAGAGCAGGCAGAGAGGAGGGTGCGTAGCAAGCCCAAAACTGTAAGTGGGGAGCTAGAGTGATGCAAATAGCTCGTTCCCAGAACTCACACTTTCGGCTCAGTGATATGATCTGATCAAATTTGTCAAATTCTTTGACAGTTTAAAAAAAAAAAAAGGGAAATGAGGACTTTATTTGGGTAAATGGATTTTTATTAGAAACTTTATAGCGTATTTTGTTTCACTCAGAACTTAACTTGAATGAATGTGCCAAAGACCGAGTTTCTGGTACAACTCTGTTTCCTTTCCCTCTTGCTCAGGCCTGCCTGCAGGATCAAGCATCTGCACTGCCCCAGCAGTCCTGCACGGCAGTTTTGGTGTGGCAGAGTACCAGCCAAGCCCCCAGCAAGCACCCAGGGATCTTCGTATGCACAGACGTGCAAAGCAGACTTGGGGCGCCCGCCATGGCTGGGGCCCCTGCTCACTGCTGGACTACCCTGGCCAGCACAGGGCTTGCTCGAGGGGCGGGCATGGGGAACAAGCACAGCCCTCCGAGGTGCCCCTGGGTCCCAGGTGCTCTGAGTTAACCTCTGCACGAGCTTATTTTTTTGTATTGATTAGAGCTGGGGCCCAGAGGAACAAGGCTGATGTTGGGAGCAGGGCTGACCTGCAGAGGAGATGCAGCGGTGGGAAGGGCTGACCTGCTCCACCCAGCCCTGATGGGGAGATGTGCAGCAAGGGCTCCCTGACTACTTCCTGGCCAAGTTGGGGCCCTTGTGGCCATTGACCAGGCTCCATCTGCCCCAGGTTCCCTGTTCCCCACCTGCCATTGCTGGGGCAGGAGCAGAAATGCTGCATGGAGGCTGCCAAGAGGTTTGGACTCTGCCAGGTAAGATAGCATGAGCATGCGCCTGTGGCTGGGTGGTTTGTTTTGTGGTGCTCTGGTGGGTTGTTCTGTCTGGCTACTTGTTACCAATGCTACTTGTTGCCTTTTGTGCTGTTTGAACCCAGCTCTGCTGTGTTCGTTGCAATGGTGCCTGAGTGAAGCATCGCAGGGACTGCTTCTTGCTGTCCTCGTGAAAACAGAGATGAGAGCAAGTGATTTAATATTAATGGGGGGGAAGGGGGAAGCTACCCGCTTGGGTGTAAAATCTGTTTTTAGCACCAAGATACTTGCTGTGCTCTGAAGTGCGTTGTCGTTGCCAGGGTTTGACCCGGTTCTCCATTCAGCTGGGCCGGCTGGTTCTGGGAAACTCCCTCTCCATGCAACACGAATGCAACATCAGCCGAATTAATCAGGCTGCATGCAGTAACAGCATTGAAAGCCAAAAAGTCCTCTGTGACATTTATCTCTGTCTTCATTCCTGGGGGAAAAAACACAGGCATACAAACCCCTCCTAATCAAAATCAGACAGTGTGAGCAAGTGGCTCTGAAGCAAAGTTTTTCTGCTCCTAAACTGTACTTCAAGTCATTACAAGCTTTGCTTGCCAACCTTACAGTAGCTGAAGCAGTATGTACAGCCTGTGATACGCAGACTGGAGTAAAACCTTCTTCATGACATTTTGTTGTATGGGAAAGCTTGAGTTTTTGGAAGACACTCCGATAACACAATATGGAAAGCATGCTATCTTAGCATTTCCTACGCCGACTTGGAATGCCTTCTGTTTGGAGAAGATCCACTGGCAAGTGAGGGAAGGTCTGAACAGTCAATTTAGATTTTTCTTTTAAATGTATTCTGTATGCATATACTGTGGTTATTTTGAGATTTTTGCCTTCTGGAATGATTACTGTCTGATACCAGATAGAAAAGTCATTATGCATAAAACATAGGTGTACAACAAGTTCAATAGCGTAGGGGAGCTGTGGATGGAACTGATTAAGTTTCGTTAAGATGTGTGGACCTTATTTGTCTTTAAAACCCTATTCCACACCTGCAAAGCCATTACTGTAGCTGTTCAGAGGCGAATGAAAAAACCCCACCATGTAGTAAGCCAGCTGCATCTGCTTTCTTGACCAAGAAAATAATTAGAAAAACACAGTTAAATTAAAATCGGATGTAGAGGCTGCTTTTGTTTCTTTGAAGTATGGTTTTGCTGAGGATAACTAGATGCTCTAAGAAAGGAGCAACATGTAGTTGCAGTCCCTGGATCAAATTTGTGATCTTGTTGTGTCTCAGTCCCTTCTGTGGTTCTGTCCTTCCCTGCCCAGCTCAGATGGGCTTGACGGTATTTTGTGGGGGAGTCAGTCCTAACCTCTTTGTGAGTTAGATAGGCATCGGTCCCCTCTGGGCTGCACCCCACGGGTCTGGCAGCAGGACTTGCCTGGAGAGGAAGGGTAGGGCTGTGCCTTCCCTCCCTGCCTGAGCCTGCAGGGCCAGCTCGTGCCCTGTGGGACAGCCGCGTAGTGCAACAGGAGCCGCCACGTGGTTCTTCCGAAAAGCTTACAACTCGCAGGGGAGCATAAGCGAGTGGGAGGTTATCAGAATATGTAAAAGTGTTTTGTGTGTTATATTTCTATTAGCTAAATGCCTTCGAGATGGCTGTGAGTGGTGGGAGGATTGATGTGGTTGACTGGAACGGTTGGCTGGCTGGTCCGTGTCGGTGGAGAAGAGGGAAGGATATGCGGGAGGAATGGCAGCGCTCGTGTTATGCGGAGTGGTGCAGCAGAAAGGACAAAATCGGCTGTAAGGGAGGTGCCAGAGTGGCTGGACAACCCTGCACACCTACAGTGTTAGAGGAAACAGCCATGGGGCAGGGAAGTGGAATCTCCCCCCCGATAAGGGTACGTAGTTGCACCTTGCACTGCCTGTCTGTATGAGGCAAAGACAAAACAATAATAATAATACTACTTCCTTCTTGTCCCCCTCTGAAGGAAACCCAACAGAGAGGGCATAGCTGCTAAACTTGGCAGACAACCCACAGCTTCTGCTTGTTGCCTTTGCTGCCCCGTTCGGAGCACGGCACAGCTCCAGGGTGGAGTGCATGAGCTGCTGAACGGCTGCCCACCCCCGGGACCTGCTGCTGGGGAAGATGGGAGCCCCACTGGCTCCTCACCTCCTTCGTGCTGTAAATGGGGATGGGGTGATGTGACTGGGTGCAGCAGGGCCAGCATGTGGCCTTATCCAAAACCTGGCCCAGTGAGCCCCGGAGCTGCTGAGCGGTAGCTCCAGCAGGCTGATCCAGCTTTCTGTGCATCTGGGCAACACATCAAAAACGTGGGATGCTCAGCTCCGCCATGTCTTTGTGAAGTCCTTACTCACAGCCTGTGTGGGAAGGGGAGGCAGCAAGCTGCTGACGTGGCCTCCTTTCCCATGGAAGCACAGCTGGCACCTGCCTTTGGTTGCTGTTGTCCAATGACTGCTCTTCATCTCTAGTCAAAAAGGCATCTGCCTACCACACTGCTAATACACAATCACAGAATGGCAGGGGTTGGAAGGGACATCAGGAGTTCGTCTAGTCCAACCCTCCTGCTAAAGCAGGTTCACCTAGAGCAGGTTGCACAGGACATCATCCAGGTGGGTTTTGAATATCTCCAGAGAAGGAGACTCCACAACCCCCTGGGCAGCCTGTTCCAGTGCTCCGTCACCCTCAAAGTAAAGCAGTTCTTCCTCATATTTGACTGAGACCTCTTATGCTTCAGTTTGAGCCCATCGCCCCTTGTTCTGTTGCTGGGCACCACTGAGAAGAGTCTGGCTCTCTCCTAGAGACATCCACCCTTAAGATATTTGTAAGTGTTCATGAGATCCCCTTTCAGTCTTCTCTTCTTCAGGCTAAACAAGCCCAGTTCCCTCAGCCTTTCCTCATAGGAGAGATGCTCCAGTCCCCTCATCATCAACCTGTGTGTTGTTGTGCTGCTGGGGATGTGCATGTTGCAGGTGGTCCCCTCGGTGCTGGGGAGTACCCATCATGGGTAGGGAGAGTGTCTGGGCCTGTTGCTGAGCTCCTGATTCACACCTGGCTGTTTGTAAGCAGCACTAGCCAAAATCTGGGGCTATGAGCTAGCGGGGATAGCAGCTTTTCCTTCTTTCCCCTCTCCTCTTGGAGGATGCAGCTGTGCAGCCGCCAAAGTATCTGCTGATGCCTGCTCAGCCCTGGGCTCTGGTGGATGCTGTGCAGTGTAAAGCCAGTAACCTCTGTGCTGTGTGCGAGCAGCTAGAGAAAGGCAATCCAAAAAGAGCATGTGAACAGAAGGCTGGAAAAAGAGCCACTTGATTATTCAGTTCTTAAGAGGGGAAAAAAAATAAAAAATTGCTGCAAGAGCAGCAGAACTTACGAATCCTGTTTTTTCTCTGGTGCTCTCTCCAAGGCTGGATTATCTTGTGTTCATCCTGATTAAAGTTTTTCCTGTGACTAGAGTATTCATAGAATTTCTTTGCCGTGTAGGACCTGTGGTATCTAATAGCATGGGTAATTTCACATTGCAGTCTTGTTCCTCAGAGGGGACAGCAGTTCAAGTCTCTCTATGTATTTTCTTGAGACTCATAGGAATTTAGTACATCTGAGATGCCTCTGTGGCATTAAATTTGGCTGAAGTCAGCCATCACAGCACAGTAGTACCAGAAAGGACTGGGAAGTAAATAGTGCAGTTGTGTAAAGAAGAAGCCAGACTGGGAAAAAATACATATGTTCAGAACATGCTATTGAATACCAGTGTCACTTCATCTCCCACATCCCCAGCTGAAGGTGTACAGGGCTTGCTTCCGTGGTGCTTTGAGTGTACCTGTTCTTTTACTAGGATCTGCTCCTGCAAACAGTTGGGTTTTCTGCCTCAGTAAGTGCCCTGGAAGCTGCAGAGCTCTTGCAGGACTGAAATGAGGCACATGCGTACAGCTGGTGAGGCCAAGGCATTAGGCTGGTTCATGGTGGAGGGGGAAAGCCTGCACTCCTGAATCCAGTGGAGGCTTCCCAAGTGCTGCTGCCAGGTGGCTGAACGTGCTGAAACACTGTTCCCATGGGCAGAGGGATCTGCTGGCCCAGCCTGGACAAAGGCTGCAGCACAGGACACCCTCCTGGCAGGTGGCACCATGTCCCTGTGCCTCATGGGTGGTGAGGGCAAGGTCCCACACCAGAGGGTGCTGGGGGTGCTGCAGATGCTGGTGTCCTGGCTGTGGCACAAGTGCTGGGGCTGGCAGGGGAGTCTGCTGGCTCCTGGGCTGGGAGGTTGTGTTCATGCCCAGGATGGCGTGCTAGGAAGGAAGATGGTTTTTTGGGAACTGTGGCCGTTGGTGTGAGCTGACGTAGAAAATGAGGTGCCCATGGGAGGCATTGAATCCCAGCTTTGTTTGGGGGGGAGGAACTCAAAGGTTAGCAAAGCGTTCCTAATCCCAGGAAAACACTTTGCTTTGCAACACTTCTCCCAGCAGGATCTGAGAGGCCTGATGCACTTTCAGTGCTGGCCCGGCTTGATCTGTGAAATCCAGTGTGAAGCCCATTCCCTGAGCCTCTGCCGATCGGCGCCTCGGCGTGGGCATGGCCAAGCGCTGCTGGCAGTCGCTCTGGCTGCTCAGTGCTCAGCGCTGGCACCAGCCAGAAACAAACAGGCAAAGTGCCACGCCAAAGAAAAGGGAAACATCTTACTCCTTATTTAATCAATATCAACAGACATATTAACAATTGCATATCAACATGCACAATTATTTGTAACCCACCAGTAAACATGCTCATTAGGCCAAATCTGCTGGTTCCCCACAGAGGCGAGAAGGCAGGAGCATGTTTGGGAGTGCACAGTCTCCCATGGGGATGGGGACAGGCTGGGTGCAGGGTGCTGCCAGTGCAGAGCTGCCTGGAAGGAGTGATGGAGCTCCAGGAGCATCGTGGCTCCCAGGGTGGCGCGTGTTCCTGGGCTGCTGCACATGACTTTGCCCTCATCACCTATCTCCTCTGCCCAGATGTGCCTGCAGGGACCACCACATCTGCTCTGAGTCCTGCACATCTTTACCCTCATGCAAACTTTGCACAAAAGCCTGGAGCTTCATCTTTGGTGGCTGCCTGTGGCTGGCGATGCTGCAGCACTGTCTTACAGGGTGCTACAGGCTAGAAGAAAAGGTGGTGTTTAACAAGTAGAAAACCAAGGTCTGGCCTCCAGCAGGGTGATGATGGCCTCGGTGCTTGGGCTCTGTTGCAGGCTGCGGCAGGATGACTTGCACCAGGGGTGGCATGAGCCAGTGGTTCGTAGCCTGCCATGCACAGATGTGGACAGGGGAAGCACTCCTAGAGCAGGTCCAGGGAGGACCTGCAGGAAGGCTGCTGATGATGGGTGAGCTTCAGGTTCTCACCTATGCAGAGCGGGGGTTGGGGGTGGTGCTGCTGTTATAGCATTGGTTTAAGAATAAACTAAGCCTTGGTCCTCCTTTTGCACATGAATTGCATCTCTAGCAAGTGAAACGCAGAAAATGCCCAGTGCCAGGCTTCTCATTTCTTCCCTGGGACAAATGAAGTTTTTTGATTCTCGCTGGCTGCAGTGAGGGTATGTCCATAAAGAGAGGCAAAACAGACGTCTGCTTTAATGTGAGCGGCGCAGCTGGTTTGGGTGGTGGGTTGGTGGGAGGGATGCTGCCTCCCCCCTCCTGGTGGTGAAGGGCAGCACGGCCACCCTGCACGGGGGACACCAAAGCTGGGGTGTGGGCTGCCTTTCCTGAGCCCTCCCTGGGCATCGGTTCAAAGACCATCCGCTCCCTGCAATATTTACAAATATATCTGCCTCTAAAATCTGCCCAAGTTTATCAATGAGACAGGGATAGCGTTACAGAGCTGTGCACACACATGTTCTACATTCCCCCAGCAATAATTCCTTCCTCCAGTTATGCTAGTGCATTCCTCCAGTATGATAATCATAAACATGCTTTAAAAAAAAAAAAAAGGTTAACAAGGTCGAAACAAAACATAGAAGCTGGCCAGATAGTGGGAAGAGGCTGGTGCAGCCCCTGAGGCTTGGACTCCTGCATCCTGATGGCTTCTGCCCTCTCAGAGGACAGGGAAGCTGCCGCCTGTTGCGACAGCAGACGTGCAGCGGCAGGCGGGTAGGGGACAGCAGCCAGCTCCGCGCGCTGCCCGCCGGGCAAACGGCTGGGGCTGGCAAGGGGCAGAGAGGGAAGGAAGGCTAAAACACAACAGCAGTAATAGGAAGCAGGTTGAAAATCTTTTCTCTGTTTACGTACCGAACCGCAGGGGCGGGGGGAGGCTCTGTGGTGGTTCGGCTGTGGTCAGCTGCCTGCCCTGTGCCGAGGGCAGGGGAGCTGGCACGGGCTGCAGCTGGGCCTGCGCCCCCTTGGCAGGTCTGGTCCCTCAGTTCCTTCCCAAAGTGGCCATGTTGTTCTCTGGCTCAAAACCTGCTTTCCCACAGTTTGCATGTGAAGCAGTGAGCAGTGCAAGGGTGTTACCTGTGTCACGGAGTTCTGTTCGTTTGTTTTTAAAATTGATTTGAGGGCTCCAGGTCTGCTGATGCTCAGCTAACGATGAAACGTGCGCTGGCTTCTGGGGCCACTCTCTCCCCTTTGGCTTGTCCTGAGCAGAAAGCTGCTTCTCAAGCTGGCCCTGGCATGAAGCAATCGCTGCTTCTTTCCCTTCATCACGCTTGCTCAGGGATGAGTATCCTGTGAGCCCTAACTGCCCCCAGGCAGGCAAGGGTGCAGACGACTGTCCAAGCTCTCTCTTTTCCCCTTGCCATCATCAGATGGAGCCAGATTTGGCCCCAGGTTTGTCCTCTGGTGGCCCCTGCATTACCCTGGCCTGCAGTGTGGCTGGGAATGCTTCAGAGAGCATCTTCCAAGGGTTTCCTTAGCCAGGACTGATGGACAGGGTCTTTTGGGGGTAAGAATGATGGAGAGGAGTTGGCTGTGTCTGTTTGCTGTCCATGGGGCACCCAAGGTCATCAGCCTGGCAGAAGCCGTCAACCCTTGGGAGGTCTGGGCAGGAATTAGCAGTTGGTGACGTGCTTTTCCCCCACGACCTGCTGCCTTGCTTCGCAGGAGCCATTAGCTTTCCTGGCAAAGCAGGTGCTCAAGCATCCCTATGGCAGTGTGCTCCCTTCAGC
>NW_009260410.1:1745912-1759082 GCF_000687185.1 Egretta garzetta
AGCAGAAGGGCTTGCCTGGCTTCACAGGTATGTGCCAGCTGCCTGGCTTCATTCCAGCCACCCCATGCTCCCCACGGGCCTCCCCACATGGGGGTACCCCACTCTGCCACTGGACATGCAGAGATCACAAGGGGCAGCCAGGGGCATCCAAGGGACCTGGCGATGAGCAGGGTGGTGTTTCTGGAGTATTGGGGTGGCTGAGATGCTCTACCTGTGCCCCCTCAGCCTGCTGCTGAGCTGTTGGCTCTGGCGCCCGCAGCCTCTGCCCCGCTGACGGGTGCTGCGTCCCACTACACTGCCAAGGTGAGGGCCGCTGGGTTTGGGGGAAAAAACCCAGTCCTCCCAGGATGTGGCAGTGCTGAATACTTCCCCAAACTTTCCTGCCCCCAGAAGGCAACAGACACACACTTGGGAAAGGCAGCAACGTTCTGCTTCCGTCTCTTCCCAATACACAGGCACCAACGCTATTTTTGCTTATTTTCCACCCCCTAGGACACTTCAATCATAGCATTTCAACCAGGCAGCCTGTGCAAGCCCAGCTTCCCAGGGCTGCTGCGGCAGAGCAGACCTCCGTGGTGCCTGACAGCGGGAAGCACACGAAGCAGGGTCGCACAGGGGTCCGGGGCGGAGGAGGAGGAGGAGGAAGCTCGGGTTTAATGCCTGAAGCGCAAATACTTGGCTAGGAGCACGCGTTGAAGCACTACTGTGTGTGCCTCTCTGTCTGCATTCGTCTTTCAGGCAACAAGCGGCAGCACATTATCGGGTGTGTGAATACATATTTACTACGGTAGGCCCAGAAGGGCTTTTCAACAACTTTCCCTGCATGTGTTGCTAACAAGTCACTCTACAGATTTACCAAGTGAGCAGAATCGCAAATGTTTCTCTTTACAATGAGAAGTAATCAGAGAAGGTCTAAATGGCAAACAGCGATCCAATATATACATTTGTCACAGATATAATGTAAAGTCAGCTCAGCCTCTTTGATGTCACATAAACATGTCATTTTGAAGTGACTCAGTTTTGCTAGCATTTCATCAGCGAGTGCACAACAAACAGCGCCAATTACACTCCATCGCTGTTTATCATTTGCCTCCTTTACAATGCCCATCCATTACCAGCAGAGCGGTTTGCAGTGTTTAGTCTCTGGTGGGGATGGTATTTCACAGCACTCAGCCCCGAGGCAGGATCTCTCTTTCGTTGTTTAACCCACTGGTTTAATTACTGTGTGGGTTCAAGGAAAAAAAAAAAAAAACCAAAACCAACTACCCCCAAAAAAACTTTGAATCCTGTATTCCAAACCTATGTGATATTTAGACAACCTCTGAAAAAAAAGAGATGCTGCAGACAGACGCATTGGGAGTAGGATTTCTGTTTGAGGAGGAAGGGAAGGACATGTCCCCATCTCCTCGAGTGTTCCTGTTGTTTGTCTGCTTTCCTTCTCCCAAGCACCCTTTCCTCGGGGAGCTGGGGCTGTGGGGGAAGCCGGGTATTTTGGGTAGGGGGGTCTCGTGGCCAGGCCCCAGGACCTGCTGGCATGGCTGAGCTGCAGCAGCCAGAGCACATCCCACCGGCTGGGCTGTGCTGGGTCCCGCTGCAACCAGGCTGGTGCGAGGAGAACCGTGCTGGATTCACAACGAAGCGTTTGAATCCCAGCGCTTGTGCTATAAAATACGTCGCCGGTTAATTGAAGGAGAATGTGGTGCAATCCATCGTGTATTAGCAAATGCGTCGCTTGTAACGTACATCAACTCACACGCCTACATGTGTGCATGACGTCGTCCCATCAGATCCTGTACTGGTGTGATTTCAAAGAGTTTGGGAGATGGGGTACTATAAATGTGGTGTTTGAAACGCTAATGCTACCAGCTGCTGAACTCACCGAAAATAATACAGTTATTCCGTTTGCTTCCCTGCTAGTAGTTAAAAAGTAATGAGTCCTTTTATGCTTTCTTTACATAATAGGCTCCAGCCAGAAAACTGGATGTTTCCTCATCAATAAAATAAAAAAGAAATTCCCAATATTAAAGGAACAAAGTTGAAATTGAGCAAGCCTCGCGTTATTGTGGTTAACAGTCAATAAGGAAAACCAGAGTTTTGTTCTGCTGACTTAAAAAAACATTAAGCTGTAAATATCTAACTCCATTCTATTTTAGTGTTGTGTGTTTTGGTTGTTTGGTTTTTTTTTCTTTAAATTTAATTCATTAAAGAAAATCCCTCCCAAAGTTTTGGTGTTAGTTTATTTCTCCCCCCTTCTTTTCTCAGAGCATCAACCAAATTACATCTGAGGGCCTTGTCTTCCTAAAATCTACAAAGCTTAATGGAAGCAGTAATTTTTCACATGAAAAAATAATTCTGGGGGTGCTGCATAGTGAAAATGGGATTTCGGCACTTGTGGAAACCCAGTCAATGAATAGGAGCGAAGTGTCTGAGGTTTGCGCTTGTGTGGGCAGAGCAGGGAGGGGTTTGGCTGCTGGAAGGGTGGCAGGGCTGCAGCTTTCCTGGGCAGCCACTGGTGCTGGGACAAAAACTTCTGAGCACGCTTAAGAAACCTGAGCCACCATAAATTGTGGCCACTCACTGCCTGCTAATAAGTCAGCGGAGTTTCTGAGGAGGTTTTTTTCGCACGTCTGAAGACATTCTAAGACAAATGCTCATCTTGGGTGGGAGAGCCCAACCATCCTCGCCTGGCACACGGGAGCCCAGCTCCCAGGGAATTTAACTTCTAGGCAGGCGTAGGTCCAGGCACACAAACTGGAGCCAAAGGCTGCACATCCAGCATGGCAGGGGTAACGCGTTAGGAAGAATAATCTGTCTGAATAATTCTGAGCAGTTTATAGACAAGCAAAGTTGGACACATACGTAAACGGTTGAGTTTGTCTCCAGATCAGGCTGTTCATTAAATATAGCCCTGCTGTAAAGTGTGTGCACACAAATCCGCTCTATATATTTCAAGTGCCCCGACAAAGGCTTTGGTTGCAGTATTTAGAGGAGAAAACGGTTTTCTTTCCCCGGAGCCCAAACTGTTCCCAATGAATAATTTGTCCAGTTCTAATGTATAATTAACATCCGAAGGTGGAGACTGCTGTCGCCTATAAACATTACCATATTTTCTTATTCCTACTCGGCAAGTTATCTGTTTTAAAAAGGAATCCGCACATGCACGCGCCTGTGACCTGGTGGCCGCTGGTGGGAGCGTGGTCACCAGAGCCCCTCGCCTGGTGGCCGTTTGCCCTTGCAGCCTCCCCAGCCTGCCCTTTGTTGCCCAGTAACCCCCTTCCCAGACTTTGTGTGCTTTCCTCGAAGGCTTATTTAAAGGACAGAGCTTATGCCAAGCTCAGTAAGTAACCATGTGCTGCCATGGGTCTGCATCCCTGATGTGGACTGCTGTGAATGTCGCTGCTGATCCCTTTGTGAATGCTGTTAATGGGGGCTAATTGCTGTCTACAGAAAAATTCCCAGGGATCCGTCCACAGAAACTATGGACAGGTTTTGGATCATCTGCAGAAACTTGGTTTGTTATTTGGGGTTTAATTGTGAGTTTAGCACTTCATTTCCCCTTCCCCTTTAATCTAGTTCACTTAACAGATCATAAGAACTTTTTTTCCTGACTTTTGGGGCTTTCACCATCTGCTAGCATTAATCACTCGATGCCGAGCGGAGATTGTCATTCAGGAAAGAGGACGTTACAGAGGCCTCAGCCTTCTCTGGAGTAGGACCAGAGATGAGATGTGTGATGCTCTACCCGGCAGGGCAGTCACGGGGCAGCTGCTGGCCAGCACGGCTGTATCAAGGCCCGTACAGCCATTAACCAGAGGCGAGGCAGGGAAATAGATGCTCCTGGGAGCAGAGTCCTGTGCTCCAGACATCAGCCTGATAAGAGATAAGGCACAGCTCTGTTCTGGGCTGATGGAGGAAATGAATAGCACGGCATTGGCAGCTGAGCCATCCCAGCACGCCTAGCAGATGGGTTATGAAGGAATTCACCTGTATCACGCTGGGTCCCCTGTACCGCTATGGGAGAAGAGTCTTTTCATTGCCTTTTATCTTCAGAGTTGTTTTAAGGAGGCGAGCGGCAGCATCCTCCCCAGCAAGAGCTTTGCATGGGCGAAGGATGTGATGGCCTGGGGTTGCAGGGCTGCTTGCCGGAGCGATGCAGGGCCACGGGGGCCCGCGTAGCTGCAGCCCCAAGCCATCGTGCATCTCCCCATACGCATGAGGTGGAGGGGCCCACCGGGGGCTCCGGCCGCTGTGTGCCCAAACTGCACCTCTCCTCCGTCCTAGGGCGCTGCAGAGGCTCTCGTGCAGCGCAGCTGGTGGCCAGGGCTGCGGGGTCTCTGCGCTGTGTTGCAATGACTCTCCTTGCTTTGCGGCGTGTAGCACATGGGAGCATATGGCTCTGTGTCTGGTTTGTTTGTTTGTTTTAGTTTTTTTGTTTCTTTCTATTTTGGTTTACTGTCACAAATAATTTAATTATCCCATGACTTGCCATTTCAGTTATGCATTGTCTCTGTTCCTGTTTGACTTGGGGGCAGCTGTTGAGCTCTCCAGATTTAGGGCTCAAATCTGCTCATCATTATGTGTGAGCACAACACAGCCCATTTTGTAAAATCAGCAACTCTGCACAAGGTAGGCATGTGCGAGGGCTGATGTCCTGGGATGCAGCTCGCATCCCGCACCGGGAGATGGGACCAGGCCTCACCCCCACAGAGAGGCTCTGCGGGACCCAGAGAGCCCTGGGCTCATGGTGGGTGTTTGTTAGCAGCCAGCAAAAGATGACCCACCTGATGATGGGCTGTGAGATAGGCTGCAAAAATCACGCTCGGTTTTTTGTTTGTTTGTTTGTTTGTTTCTTCTCAACTGAACCTGCTGTGAATCTTTCTTAATTTGGCTTTTTCTGTCCAGAGCCTTGAGTTGACAGTCCCTCCTGTTCTCAAAGTTGTTCCTCATAGCTCTGATACCAAGTAGTTTAAAAACAATCCCCCCCTCCTGCCACTTGCACAAGGCGGAGAGGTCAATGAATGGAGACGGAGATGTTCAGGGAATCCCACAAATCCAGCAGCCTGGAACTTGAAGAAAAATGCCTTGCAATAAAATGCCAAGAGCGGGCTGTAATCGGTGGTGCATTGATGACCGATAACTTAGGTGCTGGAGCCCTTGCTCAGAAAATTGAATCAGCTTGTGTGTTGGTCCATCACTTCTTATCAAACGATCGGTGTTCGTATTTACATCCCGTCAATCCCCAGAAGTAGCTGTAAACACTCTGCTGGAGATGGATGGATGACTTGTGCCTACAAGCATGCGCCCAGAGGGGAACATTTGTTTGGCTTTTACCTATGTTTTTCTCTCGTGCAGTGGATTTAGGAGGCATGTCCTGTGGGAAGATAGGGAAGCAAACAATTCAACAATATCTCGCCAGAGCTCTGCAGAGGTTTATAAGACATACAGCTGTTTCTCTTTTTAATTTGGAGGAATACAGGCCTCACAAACAGGGTGGTTGGTTGTTCCTACAAATAAAAGCCCACAGCTCAAAGGCAAAATATTTTGAAGACAATGTACAATAAGAGCCTTTTTTTTTAGCAATGTAAAAGCTGTTTTATGAAATTAAGCTGGAAATATCATAAGTGGGAAATGACCACAGAATAAATAGGAACCTTTTAGAAAGACAGCAAACATGTGTTATTTATTTTCCTAGTAAATGGAAGTGGCAGATTCAATCAGCAAGAAACATCAGATAGTTATGACCATTTTAATCACATTAAAAAAAAAAAAAGTTCGTAAGTTTTGTTTATGGTACATTTAACAACATTTTCAGTTTAGTATGGGGGGAAGCAAATAACTTGTATTTACTAGTAAACTAGAGATAAGATAGGACCGCTTCTTCTAATCTAGGCAGAAAGGGGGCGAGAGGTAGAACAGTGAAGTGTCTGTGCCATTACCTTTTGCACTCCGTGTGCGCATCTGGAAAGCATTACGACCCGTTGCATCAGAAATATTTTAAAACTATCAAACGGTTCCAAAGCATGCACTGTACCCCATGAAGGGAGACAGCCCTCATGCCTGCCATTTCGGAAGGCTTGTCGGCATGCCAAGGAAACCTATTTTATATGGGTCTATCTCTGCTTATATTTGCTTGAAAGCTTTAAAGTCACGTTCAAAAATGTTAATGCTAGATGTTAATTTTAGAGATGGGACAAAGCGAGGGTTATAAAATAGCCAGCTGAGATTAAATCCCTACATAATGACAAGCTGCTGATATGCCCTCAGTAGCTGCAAGAGGAACATGGAAGGAGGGGCCTGGACACGTGGCATGTATCTTGGCACTGGGGATGCGTGAGTGCCAATGCTGACCAAAGCCAACACAGCGCTTGCTCGTCTTTCCCTCTATTTTGGAAGCTGCGCGTCTCAGGTTGAAACTCGCCGTGTGGACTCGTGCGTCAAAAAGAAAATAGTCAGAAGCAGATGTGTTGAGATCTTGATCTTCCAAGATCTTGACCTTGTAAGTGTTCTGTAGCTGATGTGTGTCACTTTGTCAACCGTTGCAGATCCCAGCACATTGTCCTCACTCAGCGCACGCACGCTCGTGGTCTGGGAGAGCTGGGCAGCTCCAATTGCTTGGCAGTAAGGGTTAATTTTCCTCTCGGCAAATGTTCCATTACAGTAAGAGGGGAAGGCTCGTATTTGGGGGACACAGAAGGAAAATATACAAGCAAAATAAATATAAGGGGGTGTTAACTGCATGCAGAATAGACTGATTTACAAGAGGAGACTGTGTGCTTTTGTGGATACCACATGTGGTATTAGTGTCATCTTGCTTTGGGTTGTGATATTGTAATAGTCATACTACAGATGAGAATTGTAGGCTCAGGATGAAACACGTGTACTGTTAGAGGTATCCCTGATGTTATGTGCTAAATAAAAGGAAGCAATGCTACAACTATGAGTGTAATTTCTATCCTCTTTTTGATATTTCTGCTTTCTGGTCAAACAGGAGTGTTTCCCCTAGAGACAAGAGTAGATACAGAATAAGCTCATATCCTTGGGATACCAGCTGTATTGGCTTCGACAGAGCAGCAAACCCAAAGAGGGGTAGCAGACAAAAGCTCCCAAAAGTCTTCCTCTGGGAGAAGAGGGAGGAGTTAGCAGTGGGACAGCAGAGAAGAAATAAGCCTCATGAAAGATTTGGGTGGAAACATGCTCAGAGTCAAGGAGCAGTGGTGTTCATTGAGGGCCTTAAGTATTTGTGCACCTGGGCAGCACAGCCTTTCCTCCCTGCTCTCCTCCATCTCGGTTGGTTTCAACTGAAGAATAAAAACTTGCTGGACCTGGTCTGAGAGTCCAGGGACTGCCCTGCAATCCAGGAGATGACTGGGGCCGGGTGATGCCCAGAATATAGCCGCCTTGTGCCTGGGGTGCCCTGAGATCCCACTTTAGTTGCACAAGCAACTGGAAGTCCTGGGGAACTGGCTGCAGGACACGGCATAATGCTGCTCTGCTCTTTTGATCGTGTTGACTTGCAGCAAGTGGAGATAGAGAGCACATATATTAAGATGAGAGTTGATTGTTTCTAATGACAGGTCTTTGCAATATAAAAGTATTCTGCTGCTTAATTGCCCTATATCTATCAATGGAGTCAGTGCAAAACACAGGGAGCAAGTGGAGAGGCTGACTTGGAGGTGACAATAAAACTTGCCTTTCGTGGGGAGGTGTTGACCTGGCAAAGAGCCATTTGAGGTGGAGATGCCTCCAGTCACCTGCTAAAAATTACCCATCCCATAAGTTTGTTTCTAGGATGTGGGCTCTGCTCTGGTTCAGTGTTAGGTGAGCTCAAACAGCCTCCAGTAGCTGTTAACCAATTTGGCTTTGCCCAGTAGTGGGTTAAGGAACATTCTCAGGGTGCTTCTCACCAGCAGAGGAGCAGGGCTCAGGTTGGAGACGAATGCTTGGGTTGGAAGAGTGGTCTGCAGCATGGGCAGACGTCATTAGCTCTGTATAAGCACAGCAGTCACGTCATCTGGAAAATACTGGTATGTACCATTAAAAAAGGGAAGAAAAAAAAGTTAGAGGAGTCATCGTAGATTTTTCTCAGTTTCAGTCCCATTATGAAACCCAAGTATCTTTGACAGAAATGATCATGTACGTAACATAACTAGATGAGTGCACAAATGCCAAGGCTTGTCTGGATGAAGGGTAAATTCTAGCTAGTTTACAACCAGTGGTCTAGCATCCTTGTAGTCTGACTTCATATATTCGCCAAGTAAGCTGATTTAGAAAGAGACTTGGAGGGGGAACGATTCCATGGGAAACCTTGGGCTTTTGGGTTTGGTCCTAGGCTGAAAGTGAGATAACGTTCCTGGGGAGCGAGTGCAAGAGCGTGTCCCTATTGCACATCCTGGAAAGAACTTCTGTAATCAAATTAAATGCAGTTTCTTGCTTTTACTCTCTAGCTGAGTAAGGAGGAATGGGTTATAAGATCCTCTGGTGCTCAAATCCTGTAAAGACCTTGGGGGCGAAAGGGGTAAAGGAATTTTCTTGTGGTTAAAGTCCCCAGATGCGTGGTGTTCAGCTCTACTTGTCTGAGGGCAAAATAGAGCCATAAATCTTCCAAACAAATACACGACGGGTGTTTTGGCCTTTAGAAATCTGCACAACTTAATACTACTCCATTTGCCTTTGCTTTAAAATAGCGTCTGTGAACAAAGTTGCAGAAGGTGCTAATAACTGAGCGAAACTGCAAAACCTCTTTGTTTTGTTTGGGCTGTGTGTCCATAAATGCGTGTTTATAGTGTGGAAAAAAGCCACTGTCAAAAGCACAGTAGCTGTGCCTCAGGTTCAAGACTGTCACTTGAATTCTGACTGTCCCTTGATGAAGGTGCGTGTTTGGATTATCGAACCTGGTGGATGGGCTGTCTTGGCAGACTGACGTTAGATGGCTGCTGGCCTTCAGGGTTTTATTTGGTTTGTATGCAACTGATGCTGGGTTTGTGTATAACGGATACTGGGTTTGTGTATGCATGGTGCTATGCCAATGAGCGGTGGCAGCCATGGTGCATTAGGCATGACATGCAGAAGGTGGATGCGTGGTCAGCAAGTGAAGAAAGACAGGGAAGCATAGATGGGTGGGAAAGCATAGATGGGTAAACATGGGCATGGTCTCCTCTGGGCCCTCAGCAGGTTCAGGGCTGGATCTACCAGAGATCTGGGGGGTTCTGGGCTCCCCAGTAGTTAATCTTGTTCATCAGCAAAAACAGATCATGAAACAGTTCTTCTGTCGGAGGAAGCCTCGTGTCACCTAAGAGATGTGACAGGCATGTTGTTGTATTTGATCTGAGCAAATACCGGCAACAGCTCAGCGAGTGCCAGGGTTTGATGGCATGGCTTTTTGGCAGGTGTGGGAAGGAGCCTGGGAAGGCACGGAGTGGCTGGGAGAGCTCAACTCCGCACAGGGCTTGGGGACCGAGCACCCAGGGTGTCACTGTGGGGGTCACCCACGGCCAGGGATTTCTTCCCCATCCTTCAAAGCACCAGGTCAGAGGGGAGAGGTGGGAGATGGCTCCTTTCCCAAAAGGCTGGTTTGGGGGGACAGACTTTCTCGCAGGCTCGTGACTCCCACTGCTTTGGCCAGGACACAGAGTCAGCCCTCCGGGAGGAGTTGGAGAGAAAGAAGAGCAAGATTTTGATATGCTAGGAAGAACACTTTTCCACTCTGCTGAAACACCAAAATGCTAAAACACAGGCACGCCTTGGCCACTCCAGCAGCAGCAGCCTCAGCGTCGGTGCTTAGGATGGGGCTGCTGATTCTCCCAGCTCTTTCACATACGCGCTTTCTCTCTCTCTATGTAGACATACATGTATAGCTTAAAATAAACAATGCCACACAGCTGCTGAGTCAGAGATTGGGCCCCGTCTGCGATCCCGCAGCTTGGCATTACCTCTGTTCCCTTGGGGGATTTCCAGCACAATTTAGCCTTGAGCTTGATTAAGACCTTGGATTGCAGCAGCCAAATAAAGGCTTATAATAATCTGGAAGATAAAAAAGTCATAAGGCTGCGTATGAGAAAAGCAAAGAGCAAGGGTCACGTAGCAGAAGGAGTAGCCACGGTGACATAGCGGCACAGCCTCACACACGGGGCTGTGGAGGATCCCAGGCACAACGCTGCTGCTTCCAGTGCAACAAGCGTGTAACAACAGTCATGCAACAGATGATGCCCTTTTCCTCTGACCCCCAATGTTTTGTAGAAAAAAAGAAGCATCCATGACACAACAAACATGATTCGTTCGAGTTATGCTGTGGAAATGTCACGCCATGTCCGTGAGCAACCTCAAGGCAGGGCACATCGCCTGTCAGCCATGCTGTGCCACCCGGCTGGGAAGCGCAGTCCTGCCCAGCACCTGGAGCCCAGCCACGGGCCAGAGCTGGCCCTCAGAGGATGCTTTTTGTGTTGGCTTTATGGCCTCAAGTTGCACCAGGGCAGGTTTAGGTTAGACATTAGGAAAATTTTTTTCAATGAAAGGGTTGTCAAGCATTGGAACGGGCTGCCCAGGGAAGTATTCGAGTCCCCATCCCTGGAGGTATTTAAAAGACAGGTAGACGTGGTGCTTAGGGACATGGTTTCGTGGTGGGATGGCAGGGTTAGGTTAACGGTTGGACTTGACGATCTTAAAGGTCTTTTCCAGCCTAAACGATTCTATGATTCTATGATTTTTGGTCAGGAAAACGGCATGTTTAGCCCACAGGGAGATGAAAAATAGGCTGTGCCTGCCCCATGTGTGGGCAGTATTTCTGCATCAAAGCATGAGCGGCACTGCCTGGCTCAGACACGTTGGGGGTAAGGTGCAAGGGTGAGTGCGTGCACAGGGGAAGAGCTCCGCGCTACAGTTTGGTGACCAGCGCTGGACTTGGCAGTGCAGAGTAATGTCTGTTCTGCGTTCAGGCTCGCCTCTCCCTCTCTCTCTCTCTCTGCCCCAAACACACACAACCGGGTAATTAAAGTCACCGAAATGTTCTAATGCAGGAAGGTAGTCTGTGTTTTGTCAGGAGGGAAAAAAAAACACGTTGGCTGCTGCTCAGTGCTGCGGACAATAGCTGGAAGAAGCTTAGCTCTTTTCTCCCTCAGAAACAGATCTCCCTCGCTAAAATAGACTTCGGCTGTTGCGTTTTTCCTACAGGGTTAAAAGAGACAAATTTTTAGAGAAAAGTTATATTCCAGGACATGATGCTAATTCTCCTTTGCATCTTAGGGGTCATTTATCCCAGTGCACTGTTGCCCCATGCCAGCAGCACCTTTGGGCTGTCGCGGTCCCAGGGCTGATGGCAGAGGGATAGGCACGGTGCCGCAGGCTGTCCTCACGGGAGCAGAATGGGACGCTTTGCTGCCAAGCTGAGAAGGTGCTGGGTATGGTGTCCGTGGCAGCGATGGTGCCTCTTCCCTTGTAAAACTAAGACCTAACTTGTGTACGTGTGATGGGTGGCAGAGTCCCAGTGCAGAACTGGCTACCAGCTGTGGGGAGCAGGAGGGCTAATGGCAACCCTCTGCCATGTGGGAGTGATTAAAGAAAGAGTCCTGCTGGATAGATCCCAGATGAGTTAACTTAATAAAGTTGTGGCCTAATTAAACCACATCCCTTGCATCTTATCTGTCTTCCTGCATGTCCAGAGTAGTGCTCGAAGACTACGCTGCTACCAAGCATTCACCTCGTGCTGCGACCCAATAACCGCTACCCCGGTCACTGGGCTAAGCACTGATGAAATTGTGGGGGAATATAATCCGATTTCAAGTTCTCGCTACCTGGAGTCATTACGCGCTAGTCAAGCACTTGAGTGTTATCCCATCCTATAAATAGGGAAGCAGATGCATGCAACTCTTTCAGACATGGCTATTTCTATTAAGTATATCCAATTAACCTTGAGCGGTACGGAGATCTGAGAGCCGGCAACAAAGCTCATAATGTAAAAGGCACATGGAGTCTTCAGTAATGAAGTAAAATGCCTCTGAGTTTAAAGGGTCCCTCCTGCTTGCCCAGCACTTCGGAGTTTTGTTACTGACCAGACTCTCAGCAGCCAGGCTGGAGATGTCACCCGTGGGCGACAAATCTGTGCCTGGTACCAGTTAAATGAAGGAAGTGGCGTTAAGTGTGACTCGACAGTGTGGTTTTGAAGATGAAACCTTGCATCCATGCACCTGTAGGCACTGCTCGGCAAATGCAGAAGCTCCTGGCATGCTTTGCTGTGAGTAGAGGTGAATTCTAATGCAGATCTGCAAAAGCCAAAGCCAGAGGGTGGCTGGGGCTGCAGGCTGGGGAAGCAGCCCAGGGGGTCTCTCCCAGCCGGAGGGGTAGAAGGGGTCCAGGGCAGGACCTAGCAGGGAACCGGGGTGGCTGTGTCAGGAGCAGCATTCTTGGCATGTCCGCCTAGGAAGGGCTGCCTGCATGCTGCTCCTCAGTGTGGAGCTAACACCGTACGGCTTGAGGGACTGCTGGTGTACAGATGTCCAAAAAAAAAAAAAAAACCCCAAGAAAAAAAAGGTTTTTGCCCTACTTGTCTTTTAGGGAAACTAAGTAATGGTGACCTGTGGAACACCATCGCTAACGCACATGGAAACCCTCTCATGGGAATTTGTGGCCGACCTGTAAGAAAACAAATAAATGCTTCTCTCGAGGGGGAGCGCAGGAGGTGCCTGCGGCCGGGAGCGGGCAGGGTTGTTACCTCTCGCTCAGCACCGCGGCTGCGTTTCTGACTCCTAGCTCACCGCACAACCAGAAAGCCGATCCCCAAAATTACGTGCTGTTAAATGACTTGGAAGGAAAAAAAAAGTATACTAGTGAGTCCTAATAGGAAGGTTTATATTGTGCATATCTGGTCTATGTCTTGCTGTAGAAATAAACAGCCCTTAACTGAGAAGTCTCCATGGACAGGAGCATAATAGATGAAGGAAAGATGGTCGTATCATTTTGCTCAGTTGGTCATTACATGGAATTATAACTATATTATCAATAAGCCTCAATGTCATTACCTTGCTATACTTGGCAAATGCACACATGCACTCAAATAAACATTCTCCATCAGAAATATTGCAGCCCATTAGCTAACTCTAGCTGCCCGCAGCCCGGCCGGCAGCTCCCTGCTGCTCACCTGGCCAGGGGAGGGTACGCTGCGCCGCTCCCGCCGCCGCA
>NW_009260410.1:1759112-1763340 GCF_000687185.1 Egretta garzetta
GGGCTGGCTTCCCGGGGATGGGCCTCCCGGCAGCCAGCCTTGCCGTAATGTTTTGCTGAGCCTGAAAGTCCTTCTTCAAAGGAAAATAAATTTTAGCTCTCATGTAGCCATATCAGCATCTATAACCCGTGCGGTAAATCTTGTTGCGAGTTTCAGGATATTTATTTTTAAAGAGAGACTTAATAATAATTGTTTCCTCCCTAATGAAGATAAGCATCACGGGAGACTTGAGCTATCGTGTATTTCATGTATATGGTCTCAAATTCTTCTGTATCCCTCTGCAATTTATTTTCACTCAATTAATTTTATTTTATGATAAAGTAAATGGCCCACAGTGCTGATGGGCATTAGCTGTGGAGCTATCACATTATAATACAATCAGGTTAACTCCTAGCACTATGAGTTAACACTCCCATCTGCCACACATACCCCAAAATTATTACCTTTCTGGAAAAGCACGTCTCTAAGCTTGCGAGTAACCTGCAGCTGAGTTACCATCCCAGGCCGAAGGAGCACGCACCCCCACCGGGAGGCCGCAGTGTGGGACCTGCATTGCCTCCGAAAAGCACAGGAGTAGGTCAGATGTGCTAGTTATTCTTCATGGGATTTTTTTCTTTTTTTTTTTTTTTTAAATTGTGCTGTTCTCAGTGCGTCAAACTTCCATGGGTTTTGAGCAGCAATAGGAAAACTTGGGTTTCAAAATATCACAGGCTTTCCAAACCGAAGCTGATATATTCTGAAGTTGCTTTGAAAAAATGTAACAAGCATTTCTAGAAGGGTCATTTTCTGGGTTTGAGGGAGGAAAATGTAAAATAATTCTTTTGCCCTACATACTGTGTAACACAACCCTACTCAGTGGGAAACCCATTTTTGTTTAGGAGGCCACGGGTGCCCACCTGCAGCCAGGGTGCATCTCCCAGCCCCTCTGCCCAATGCCCTTGGTCACGGCGGTGCACTCAGCATCCGCTGGGAATCAGGGAGATGTGCCCCTGTGATGCTGGTGCCATCCTCTGGCTGTGCCCTGCGGGCTAAGGAGGCGTCAAACCACAGCCGAGACCTGTCCTGCCTTACCCTTCACACTGGTATTGCTTTAAGAAAGGCCATGGTGTTTTTCTTTCAGAGGGCTTGAGTTTGAAGGATAGGCTTTGGCTGAGTCCTTGGTTTAAAGCCACCTTTAAGGCTCAGAGCAAAGCTTTATAGTCACATTTGAAAATTCCCCCAAGTACGGGTTTGTTGTAGAAATGCCTCTGTAGCAGCAGCCCTGCTCTGCGAGTAGCCCCTCTTCTTGCCGAGACAGGTGCCCAAAAGGAGGCACCGCGTGTTTGGTCAGGGCGAGGCGGACATCACCCTGGGGCTCCTCGCTCCCACCTCTACTGGTGCTGCCCTGGGCACGAAGGCACCGGCAGCATGCGGGCAGGATGGGCAGGACCGTTTCGAGGCAGCGGGTGCTTCAGGCAGGTTGGTGGGTGGGAAGATGAGTTTTGGGTTGGGTGTGGGCAGTACTGAGCATGTGAAATATTCCAGAGTGATTAGAATGGGTCGAACACCACAAGGTCTTGCAAACTGATGAGATTTGGAGGCATTTGTTTTCTCCCATGTGTACCTGAAGATTTCACGCCTTTCCTTGCAGTCAGTGCAACTGGAAGCTTTTTTTTTCCTTAAACTTGGCTCTAATGCCCCAGCTCTGGGAGGTGAAGCTTGAGGGAATAACTCCTTAATGATAGCGATAAAAATGATTTAGCCAGTAATAACATACTCCCAGAGTCTGTGCCGCTGGCTTTTCTTCGCGGAGGATATTCTTGCAGCCTACAGCTGTTTGCTGTGTAGAGAAAGCACAATCTGCTGATTTAAAAATAAATAAATAAATAATCTCCCCACATTTAAAATATGAAAACCATAGCAAAGGTTGGATCTCTTTGGGTTTGCCTGCTTAGAATGGGACTTTCTGAGCAGCACCTCTGGGGTCACGGGGAAAGCAGCCTCGGGCAGGCTTGTCCCGGCTGAGGCTGGGTTTAGCCCAAGGGAGAGATCGCCCGAGCTGCGGTGCCAGGGCAGCATCCTGCCTGCCCTCGGCATCGATGCCCACGATGCTGGGGGACGCCGCGGCCGCCCCGGGGCGGGGGCACGGGCCAGCAGGGACCTGAGCAGGGGTCTTCGGGCTGAGGGGAATGGCAGTTTTACGGCTTAAGTGCAAACAACTAAAAACGCTTTCTCAATGAGCACCCAATAAAACTGTATTATTACATCCTGTGAACAGCTCCGAAATCCTTAACTCGGTGATATCGGCAGCTCCTCAGTGAAACTAAGCTAATAAACAAGTAGATAATTAACAAAGGCAAACATGAATCTCGGTACCAGTGACTTCATATTAAGAAACCTTCTGGTTTTAATATCTGGCGTGTATGCATGAAATAATTTATTGCTGTTTCAAAGCAATTTCAACTATTAAACATTCATTGGTTTGCTGAAGGAAATAGTAAAAAAAATTCTTTCATGTGAACATTAGTTCTTAATTTTAACATTTCCTTATTTTCTATAATGGGATTTGATGTGGCAATAAGCTTTAGGAACAGATCTAAGTGGAAAAATATTGTTAGCAGGTGAAGGTTTTCTTACCGGATCCCTTGACTATCTGCTGAACAGGATAGTTTCACCAGCAAGCGCCCACTGAAGCACAGCATTTGGACGGCAGGGAGGATTGCCTCCCTCCCGTGCCAGAGCTGATGAGGGAGAGCCAAATAAACCAGCAGGCCAAGGCCACGCTCTGCAGCCCTGGGCTACCGCTGCCCGGATTTGGGGAAGTACCAATTTGCTGAAGGCACATGTGAATCGAGTGTGTCAACTTCTGACTGTGTGAGCAGCTGGGGGACCTGCGTAAAGAAAAGCGCGTTCCGTCGTCTCCGTGCGCCTACCAACCCTTGGCAGCCCAAGCCCAGCTGTAGGCAGCTGATGACCCCCGGTTCTCGCCACCAGAGCTGGGAGAAAAGCTCCATTTTGACCACAGCTGCTGCTAGCGGTAACATTCAGTTTGTCGAAAATTGAGTTGTGTGCAGAAATCAGGCATTTTTGTACGCAAATTCCGTGCCTTACTGTATCTGGTCTATGTTTGTGCACTGATTGAAGAAAGAAGACATTTTGCTTGACAGCACTGTACAGCCAAAAGATAATATACAGAAACGTCTCCAAAATACTTCCAATCTATTTTTATTTTCAAGCAGTCCTGGACAATGTCACGGCACGGCGCACCTTTAACTCGCTCTGGACAAGAAGGCCCACGCGGAGAGGACCCATCGCCCACCCAGCGCTGCGTGCCGGAGGGACCTTGCGCTGCTCCCGCCAGGCGGTCGGGCCGGCCCGAGGGCTGCAGCCGCTGTGTGACCTGCCCTGTGGCGGGGCGGTGGCCACAGTGGTGCTAGAGGAGCTTTGGCTGCCAGAAAAACCATTTGATTTCAGAATAATTTCTGTGCAGTTAATGCAGTGAGAGTCGCGACTGGGACAGTATGCACTGTGCTGTCAGTAGTTTAGCGACACCCAGCCCCGCTCCCTGCTGAGCACCAGCCCTGGCCGGAGCCCGGGGCTGCCATCCCTTTGCACCCCAGGCACCCCACAAGCAACGTCTCGCCGCAGCTCTCCGCTGCCTGCGTCAGAAAGGTTTTATTTAACGTAGGCATGGAAAAGTGGTGATACTGTTTTCTTTCCCAACCTTATTTTACCATTAGGGCTGTGGGATATAGAGAGGTATGGATAGGCAGGAAAGCCGCTGCATACTTTCGAATAGGAAATCTAGCAATTTCTTTGTGGTGAGTTTAATCTCCTGCATTTTTTCCCAGCTTGCTATTCACTATTATTAGGCACAATTAAAAATTAGTAAAGCTGAGGTAAGAATTAAAGTTTGTAATTACATTTTCTCCCCCTCCCGTGGTTAGCATAAGCTTGATGTCGATTTACAAGGAAGACTCGTTTTTGCGGCAATTTGCTTTCAAAGAAATAGGCAGTAATGGAAAGCATTTGCTAAGTTAAAAAGGCTATGGTAAACCATGGCTATTTACAGTTAAGGGGCACCTTCTGCTTGGTGCGGGGCCGATGGCAGACTCCATCGTTCTCTGCCAGCTCCCAGGCAGGCCCCGTGGCCACCGGGCGAAGCCCTGCTGGGCATCCGTCTGGGCGCTTGGGCGAGCCCCTGCAGCCGGCAGCGGCCAGGGTGGCCGGGGGGGGCGGGGGCGCCTGG
>NW_009260410.1:1763396-1765322 GCF_000687185.1 Egretta garzetta
TCGCTCTGCTCACCGCCGCTCTTTCCCCGTGCCGTGAAAGCGGGGAGGTGGGAGCTGCCCGCCTGCGTGGCGGCCGCCCCACATGAAGCGAGTTCCCGGGCTCACATCTCATTTCAGTGCAAAAGTCAAAGCGAATGACTCATGCCAAATCTTTTTATCTTGTCGCTGCGACTGTCAGCGTAGATGAACTCCAATATGACTATACTTATTGGAAGGGTTATTTTTAAGTACCGAGCATGTATTTATATGTGCGGCGATACTTCATCATTTTCTGCTGATTTGATCTACCAGAGCAGAATAGTCCCTCTTTATAATAATCTCCAACATGTTAACTCATTCATCTGGGTAAAGCAACAAGTTCAAGTGAGGCCTCCAATATGTTAATTATTCATGCATGAATCTTTTATTTCATCTAGCCTCATCCGCACCAGACTGCCTTTTCTAGGAAAGCTCTCTGTTGAGAAGAAAGCAACAAATACTGTACGGTGATTTGGGGCGGGAATGGGGGGAGGAATCAGCTGCATATTCCAAACTCTAAATAGTCTAGTCTCAGCCTTTTTTCTCTACTGCCATCTATTGTGCAGCAAAAAATGCATAGTTCACCAGCACAAAACCCCGAATTCTTGTTTAAATGAGAAGGGTCATTTGGTGGTGGCTCCTGGGTGCTTGCAGTTGCTTCTGCTCATCAGAGAACCTATTAAGTTAATAAGGAGAAGTAAAAATGACCAGGAAGCAATAACTGGGAGGCCTTAGGAGCACCTAAGAATATAGCCGGGATCTGGCATTAGAAAGTACAAAACGGGCTGCCGGGGCTTTTCTTGTAAAAATTCCCCGTAAAGGGGAAGAGGCCCCCAGCTGCCTGGATAGCCTGGCATGGGGATGGCTTTCGTCCTCCTCCCATTCAGGTCGGTGCCTGCAGGAGTCACCTGGGGCCACCTCACCTCTGCATGGGGACGTGCATGGCACAGGCTCCTGGCTCCCACTTGGGACTTGTCCCCAGCCCCAGGGGAGGTCAGGCAGGGGGTGGTGCAGGGGCCCCTTGTCTTCGTTTCTGGTCCCCCCTCCCACTGCACAGCTGCAGCCCGTCTGAAGGACAGCCACAGGCAGTACCTGTGCAACAGCAGGCGGTGGTCTGAATGGAAATGGAGATGTTTCCCTCTGCTTGCTTCCTAGAATCATAGAATCGTTTAGGTTGGAAAAGACATTTAAGATCATCAAGTCCAACCATTAACCTAACCCTGCCATCCCACCACTAAACCCTGTCCATAAGCACCTCATCTTCCTGGCTTTTAATATACCTCCAGGGATGGGGACTCGATCACTTCCCTGGGCAGCCCATTCCAATGCCTGACAACCCTTTCATTGAAAAAAGTTTTCCTAATGTCTAACCTAAACCTGCCCTGGCACAACTTGAGGCCATTTCCTCTTGTCCTAATCGCCCATTACTTGGGAGAAGAGACCAACCCCCACCTGGCTACAGCCTCCTGTCAGGTAGTTGTAGAGGGTGAGAAGGTCTCCCCTCAGCCTCCTTTTCTCCAGTCTAAACAACCCCAGTTCCCTCAGCTGCTCCTCGTAAGACTTGTGCTCCAGACCCCTCACCAGCTTTGTTGCTCTCCTCTGGACATGTTCCAGCAAGGCAACGTCTTTCTTGTGGTGAGGGGCCCAAAACTGAACCCACTATTCGAGGTGTGGCCTCACCAGCACCGAGTACAGGGGCACAATCACTTCCCTGCTCCTGCTGGTCACACTATTCCTGATACAAGCCAGGATGCCGTTGGCCTTCTTGGCCACCTGGGCACACCACTGGCTCATATTCAGCCAGCTGTCAACCAGTTCTCCCAGGTCCTTTTCTGCTGGGCAGCTCTCCAGCCACTCTTCCCCAAGCCTGTAACGTCACTTGTTGTGACCCAAGTGCACGACCCGCCA
>NW_009260410.1:1768025-1781314 GCF_000687185.1 Egretta garzetta
TTGGCCTTCTTGGCCACCTGGGCACACCACTGGCTCATATTCAGCCAGCTGTCAACCAGTTCTCCCAGGTCCTTTTCTGCTGGGCAGCTCTCCAGCCACTCTTCCCCAAGCCTGTAACGTCACTTGTTGTGACCCAAGTGCACGACCCGGCACTTGGCCTTGTTAAACCTCATACAGTTGTCCTTGACCCATCGATCCAGCCTGTCCAGGCTTAGAGGCCACCTCCTCTCTCCGGTGAGGTGCTGCATTTCGGCAGAATGGGTCGTGCCACTCGTGCAGAGAGCTAAAAGGTGCTATTGGCCATCTGCAGCGATGGCAACTGGGCAAAAATGCCCTCAGAAAGGCAAGTGCTGTGGGCCACGTGGTTTTCCCCTATAGGTTCAAGTATATCACAGTTGTTTTGTCTCCTGCTCGTAAAGGTTTTACACTAACACTACTCACTGGCACAGGGTTACTCCTTGTTTACACCGACGCAATGAGAGAGCTCACACCCAAGGCCATGCCCAAAGAGCCTGGGTTTTCAGAAACAACAGCTGGCTTCAAAACTAGGGCCGTGTGAGTTTCCCTCATGGTCTTGGTCCCATCCCTGGTGGCCAAACAGACAGGACTCATGGTGGCAGAAAGCAGCAGGCACCCCTCGCCCTCTCTCCTTGCACCGCTGGTGGGGTGCTGTGCTTGTGGCCCCCACTGCTTGCCAGGTTACTGGTGACCACTGGTTTTTAGGGATACCTACTCCATGTAGGCAAAGACAGACCTACCAGTAAAGGGGGGGTTAGCGCTACTGGAAACTCAGGGCAAACCCCTCAGCAGTGCACGGGGACGCAGGGCAGATGCTCCAGTAGCTGCCTGTCCCACTGCAGGGTCAAGGTCCCTTCCCCTCTGTGGCTCTGTTTGCTTCCAATTTTGTCAGCTATTTCCTGGGCAGTAAAATAAAACTGCCTGACAATAAATATAAAGCCAGTCAAGCCCTCCTCCACTTCGGCTGCCTCTCAGGATGTCCCCATCTCCCATCATCAGTGGCACACAAAAGGGAAGGATGTGGTCACATCTCAGCTACCAATTTAGACAGACTTGTATGGCACTGAAAGCAGTAAATCCACAAACTAGAAGGAATTCAGCAGCAAAATCAAGTGCAGGATGACAACAGTGATGATGTATACTTAAAAAAACCAAAAAAAAAACCCCAAACCAACCTAAAAGGTTATGACCAGAATATTCTCAGGGGAAAGAAAGGTTAAAGTCATGAAAAATAGGATCAAAGTAATGGAAAACATATGAAAATTAATGACCATCCTTGATACATCTTGCATGAAAGACAGCTGAAAGCCAGGTACTAGCAGAGTATATATGACAGAGTATTGAATTGGTTTTGATCTGGTGAATGGTGTAATGCGCCGTGGCCCTAGGGCAGAAAGGAATACAGCTACCACGCCAAGGATCACTCCTTTTGCTGAATGCCATGACATTACCTGTTTTACAACTTTGTAAATACTGAAAAGTCATCCATCTATAGCTAAACCAAAATGACATTACATATTTTCTCTGATTTATTAGTAAACTACTAAGTAGTAACATTAAGCTTTTAGGAAAAGATTAACAACGCTGTGCAGCGGTAACCTGTCATCTTAATTTAAGGGAAAGCCGCTGAAAATGCTCACTCTTTGTGAGGGAACATGCAAAATCCTTTGCCTAATGGATGTGGAAGTGGTATAGGATCTCTCTCACACCAGGACATTAAAAGCACGTTATTTGCTCTTTATTTGTTTGTTTTGAAGTTCTGCTCTGGTTTGGTTTGGGTTTAATTTTTTTTGTAGACGAGACCGTGCGCGGGTCCTCGTTTGCTGCCTTCACGTTCCCCTCTCTCCCCCCGGCCCCTTTCCCAATCCGGCTGGCACACCGCACACTGCCTGTGGCCCTGCTGCTGTCCATTCCCGGGGCTCTCCCGCAGCGAAGCAGCGGTGGCGGCAGCGGGACCCGCATGGATCTGCCAGTGCTGGCTGCGTGCAGCGTTAGGCCAGCGCTGGGAGGCACGGGGAGCGGCGCCTGTCCCTCTCCTCAGCCTGGCGCTCCCGCTTCTAGACTCAGGTCAGGGATTTTAGGCTCCAGATTGATTTTTGTGCTATTAAATACTATTTTGGTGATGCTGGGAGAACCCAAACTCTTCGAAGAAGTTAAAAGCGCAGATGCGAACAACTGCATGTTTTTATCAACATTACAACAAATATTAATTTTTTGTCTTAGGCTGGGAGGGATATCAACAAATATTTTTCCCTTCTTTCCTTCTCTCAAGCATTTTAAATGGTAGCTGCTTAGGTCTAGGAGCTTACAAAAGCCCCCGCCGGCTGGGAGGGTGCTGCACAGCAGCGGCCGACAGGAGTCTGCCACCAAACCCATTTTTCACAGGAACGTGCCGAGTTGCCAAAGCCGATAGGTTTTGGTGGTGTGCGGGTCGTGCTGCACCTTGGGCTAGCAAACCTGCCTGGGTCTGCCTGGTGCCTGATAGACCCTGAAGATGTGGGACCTCCAGCCCCGTCCCTGCCCTTGTGGATCACCTCGCCCAGCCAGCCGAGAGCCCCAAAATCACAGTGCCTGCCTGCGTGCTGCCTGGCGTGGGAGCTGTGGGGTGAAGACCACTGAGCTTGGCTTCTCTTGGTCGCTGCCACCTGAAACATGGTGCTGGTTTTAAAAATGGTAAATTTGAACTGTAGCCCAGAATTAATGTATATTAACGTTGGAGATCAAAATGCTGCTGTTCTGACCTCGTAACACTGCTGCTTACTATGCACTGGTGTAAATGAAATGGAAGGTGCCAGACAATGGCAAACTGAACCTGCAAAATTTGTAAAAGCTTTTGAGTCCATTTGAACACAGAGGCAGGCTAAAGACAAGTTTCTGTATCAAGGTTGGACAGAAATTCCTGTTTGCTTCCCAGTCAGGCAATCATCAATATGTGTCGATGAAACCACGCGTGCTCAAACACATTTGGCACAAAACTCCAAGCACTCTCGTACCTGCAATTATTGCCCTAAAACCTCTTAGAAAACGAAGTAAGGGGACAGAGCACACAAAAATCTTGCTAACGATTCAACAATAAAGCATAAAATATGCATTGAATCAATATTGCACCCCGGTCCAAAACTCACTTGGGTCAAAACAAAATTCCAATAGCTTGGGAAGTGGATTGGATCAGCCCTTAATGAGGTGTTGCAAAAGAAGTGCCAGTAAAATATACAGGCCAGCATATATTTTATGGAGAAGATAGTCTGAAGTCAACATTACAATTTACTAATTCAGTAGAACAGCTGGAAAAATAAATTCGTTTAGCTGGAATAGCACATCTATTTATTGAGCCTCCTTCCGAAGCTATGCACATATCAACAGTAGGATTGGTCTCTAAAACAGGGGGGAGGAGAGGAGGGGGATGATGGTGAATTCAAATTGATGCGCTACTTATTCTACACTAGTAATTCAATTAATGATTTTATAGACCCTGCGCCGTCTCGCATTCGCAGTCGTTCTCAGGCAAATGAGATGGGGAATCAAGCAATTAGCTGGGGTTGGCAGCGCGGCGGGTTCAGCCTGAGCAAAATGCTGCACAAAAGCCACCTCTCGCTGCCTGCTGCAGTGCAGGCAAGGGGGATCTCGCCTTTGGCTTTTGGAGGGCGGGCCGGGCGGCTGCTTTCACGCTCCTGCCACCACAAACTTTGGTCCGTTATTCTCACCAGCAGCAATGGGCTGGCCAGCACCGATGCAAAACGCTTTCATCTCATCACTTGTTTCCATAACTTTTCTGGCGGGTGAAAAAAACCTTTAACTGAGGTTTTCCACACTCGGTCTTTGCTGAGGGCTGATGACATAAGGAAATAGTTGTGTGTGATTTCTGAGTTATGACCAAACTTTTGGTCAAAGCTACAGCAAAGCCAGCGCTTGAAACTTGAGATGAATGTAAACTTGATCCAGGAAATTGTTTAGGTACCTGCCTAATTTTAAGCAGTGAAATAGTCCTACTGCATTCACCTGAATTACCAAAATGCTTGAAGATAAACATTTGCTGACATCAGGCCTTGAGCCCCCCTCATCTGTGCTTCTCCGAGACCTGGCTGAAGTTGGGGCTGGGCAGACAAAGCGAGGGTCTCCTGTAACTCACACTCCGAGCGTGCACAGTGAAGGTGTAGGCAGGCGTTTCACAGCAATATTCACTGGCCCGCATCAGGCCTCGTGCTGCGCTGCCAGGGAGAAAATATTTTCACATGCACGTGTGCACGTGCGCCGCAGGCACTGGTGGCAGTCGCCTCCCTGGAGAGGGTGATCCCTACCCCACCGGGGCGGGAGTGCGGGTGGCTGGGAGGGTGGGTCCCTGGCAAGCCCATGCCCTGGATTAGCCGGGGGTTAGTCTGCCTTAGGCAGGCGTCATCGAGGCATTCCTTTCTCCACCTTTTTTTCTCCCAACCATTCATCCCATTAGTCATTGTTTTGTTTGCAAACAAACGCCCTTCCGAAGACTTCAAACTGCAGTTTTGCTGAGGTATCTGACAAGTGCCATCCTTCATCTCAAGGATGCTCTGTGCCTGGGTGGCTGAATGCAGGCAGGATGCCCTGCCGGCGATGCCCACGCTGGGCCGGGGGTGCAGGGAGGGCTGTGCCCCCTGCCTCGGTGCACGCAGGGCACGGCCTCGGCACTGATGCCTGCTGCTAAGGCACACTTGGTTATTTTCTTCCTACGCAGCAAAACTACCTTTTTTCAGGAGGCCAGCGGAGGTCTCTATATTTTATTCACATAATCCAGACCTTCAGTGTCAGTGCCTGAAACGAATTACTGTTTATATTAGAAACTTAGTTTAATAAATTAAGTCTGGTCTATGAACTGTCAAAGTTCCTATAGTCTGCAATTCATATAGAACAGATGCCTTTTCCATGACTCTTAACTAGAAGTGGCCAACTTGATTGCTTCCTTTTTGCCATTACTACATTCTGTAGGTTTAGTTATCTACTGCCTACAGAGAATTCAAAACAATTTAAAAGGGCATCTGGTATAAAGCACTCTCTGGGAAAAAAAAATCTTTCCATATACAATAACTTTCTGTTTAGGTCAGAGAATTATTCAATAATTGGCACTTGTTTAACGAGACCATTCAGAATCAGTTTGGTTTGGGTTTTCCAATTGTAGGTAGAGTTACAGGGTATTTTTTTCTTTCCAAACAAGCAGGTTTGAGAGTCCTAATTTCCAACATATTTGTGGCACTGCCGTGATTAAGACCTAACAACTAATTTTTGTACAAGTAACAAACACATATTTCAAAAGTGACATAAATAATTCAGTGATTTTTTTTTCCCCAGATTGTTTATAAATTATAAATTTTCATTTACTCTGTCCTAGTTTTATATAATACTGATAAAAACGAATAGCTAAAAGCAATGGTTTAATCGAAGAATAGAAAACAAGGGTAGGATGGTCAGAACAGACCTCTTTGACTCGCGTCCCAGTTTCCCAGTCACCATCATTTAAAAGGCTGGACCTGCTAATAAGGGCTGTTATAAGTCCTCACTTCCAATATTTATGTTTTGTGAAGCACTTTTAATGCACAAACAGTTGTCACATGAAAAGTTAATAGTGAAGCACATCTACGAGGATGAAAAGAGAGCGGGGCTGATGCTCGTTGCATCAAGAGTTGCACGTCCAGGCGTTTCCAGGTAATATTTTTTCCATGTTGCACATTGAAACACTTCATCACAAGACCTCGAGCCTGCCGGTGTGGGCCACGGGAGCCTTGCAGGACTGGGACAAGTCCCCACAAGGACCATGGGGAACAGCTGCCCAATGAAATTTTCATCGTGCTCCCCACTAACACGTTAGGCTTTCAGAATGGGCTATGACCCTGTCCTGGTGGGAAGTGAGAAATATTTTTCCGTGTTCCCATGCCTGTGGCAGCCTGTGAGATGAAACAGCCCTGTGACAGAGATGGTTTCATTGATGGCTGGGGCAGGGCTGCTGGCAGCGGGGGCCATGCAGAAACTCTGCACCCCTCAGCCCAACACAGCTGGGGTCTGCTCTGCTGCTCTCCATAACGTGCATCTCAAGGCAGGCTCAACTATGATGTAAATTTATCTCCCAGGGCAGGCTGGTGGTCTGTGAGCTCCTTATCTATACCCAAAGATGTATTTATGAAATGTGGCTGTGGCTCGTGCTTCATTTGATGATGATTTTCTCAGCTCAGGCTAGCTGTGTCATGCCACTGAACACAGGTTGTTCTCATCTAAAGAACTACCAGTGCTGTTGTGCTGTTATGTGCAGTGGCCCCCCCTTCAGCTGGATGTCTGCATGGCGTGCCAGGCTGGGGAGGAGTCCTTTGGCTTGGTGCTCTCCTCCTCTTGGAGCAGGAGAAGGCAAGAGTAAGGCCAGAGGAAGAGAGAAATCTCCAAGCTGGAGGGCCCATCAGTCTGTCCAGTCTCACAGCCTGCTCCCACACGTGGCAAGAGCAACCTCGTTTAGAAGGTGGTGAGGGAAATTTTGTAATGGCAAGTTTGAAAAAAGTTAGTGAACTTTTGTTGAACTTTTTGAAATGAGCGGCTATCTCGTATCCAGAGGTATGAATGTGCAGAAATGTGCTCTGCTCGTCACCTTTGTGAATGAACTTTATCAGTCCTGACTTGCAATTTCTTTACAAATCCTCTCACCTTGCTGTGAAGGCTAATACTAGCGAAACAAAGTCTTGTGATGGTGGTGCAAATTGCATGGAGGGCTGACACAAGAAGGAACATGCTGACATCCCCCTCCACAATATCTGTGTCAGCCAGTGAGCAAAACCAGCCTGCAAGACCCAACGCCTACCTGCAATCTAGAGACGCCGCTCCATCCCAGTTCAGCTGTGTCAGCTTACAACAGCTGAGGATCAGGCCCGCAAGCCTTAAAAACCCAAGCTGGTTACCTGGTACCAGCACGGCAAAGGGAACGTGTGGGTGGCAGATCAGAGGGGAGTGGGGGCTGCCAGGCCTCTGCAGGAAACCGTGCCTCTGGTCAAATGGTGACCAGCCTCATGGGCAACCCCCCCCTTGGGGGTGAGCTATTGAGGATGCTGCCCTCTCCCACGGCTCCGGCCTCCTCCTTCGGCTCGCAGAGCCGGGCAGCCGTCACGGGCTCAAAAACACTTTATCGTTCCTGCTTTCATAATTGATCGCAACAACATGGATGATAATGGTACTCATTAGTCACAGAAGTTGCTTCCCCTGTGGAAAACGGAACTGCACAAGGATGGCTATATATACATGTATGTGTTTGTAGTAACTATATGTATAAATTATGTATACATGTGTAAGTAATATGTAGATGCATAATTTTCCTCGTGCAGAAGAGAAATACCTCTGTCACTGGGTTTGTGTAGGCACAAACTCTTCCACAAATACATTTTGTTGGATATTTAAACACCAGAGGAACAGCAAGTAGAAATTGGGATTATGAGAGTTGAATGTAAACGGCAAACACATACCAGAGCAGAGAGCAAACTCTCTGGGTGTAGAACTACAGTGTGGATGCGTGGTTTGCTTTCGTATGGGAGGACGAACAACTCCGCAGCTAGGGACCACCAGCAGAGTGTCGTCACTGCACCGGTTTTAGTGCGGCGTCTATGTTTTATAAAATAGATGCCTGCAGAACTCATCCCATTGTAGCTGCTGGCAAAACTCCTGTTGGCTTGGGGTTTTTTACAACACAGAGTCATCTCAGGTTTCCAGTAACACAGGGCATGGTACTAAGCAGGGTTCGTAAACGTGTAATTGTGTAGGGGTTGATGGGTCTGTGCCATGCATGTGTTTAGGCATAGATTCAAGCACCTGGCTCAACGGGGCTCAGACTTGCGAACGTTGGCTAAGGTGTTGCTGCTTCACTGAAAGACTTCTCAGTTCACAGAACTGATTTTTTTTATTACCTGGCTTGTCCCACTCTCAGTCAGGCTAAACACGCAAGGATCAGCTCAAAAGGTTTCTTCCAAAAGTAGCGACTTTCTTCTCTCACGCTTCCTCCTTGATTTCTAATTTAAATCCATTCAGAAACACTATGTAACTCCCAGCTGTGTTTTTCTTGGTGCTTTTACGTTCATTTATTAATCTGAAATTGTTGGGAGGTCAGTCTTTTTTTTAACTTGGTGCTTGTCCTTTTCCTCCTGTAAAAATGACACAACCCCAATCTGCTGGGTGCGCCTTTCTCCTTCAATTATTCTGTCCTGAAACTTTCTTCATGCCTGTAATCCTTTTTTTATTGGCTTGTCTTTTTTTGTCTTCTACCCTTTATTTTACTGTCTCTCCTCTCCACAATGCTCTAATTATCTTGACTTTCCACAGCCATTTTGCAAGCCACTAGCCAAGGCAATTTCAATATATTTGAGCTTGCCAAAGTATTCTTGGATGGTCCCTGCGATGGAATTATACTGTACTGAACCTAAATCCGACCCGCTGCTGCTCTGATTATAGCCCTGCCTGGTCTGCACTGAAAAACCCCAGTGCATTTAAAGAGACAGGTTTCCTATTATCTTGAGGGGCAGCTGTCATTCTCCCACGTTCCTTCTTTTTTCTAATTAGTTTAGAGAAATGGTGTCTGTCAAACCCACTCTTGATGGTGATCTTTGCACTCCGTTTCTTAAGCTGAAATGCCATTGTCCCATAAAACCTCAAGGTCCATTGCCATCAAGGGCTCGCTGTGAGTGACTCCCTTATTCGGCACTATGAAATAAAACATTTTTTTTCAGCAAAATCCACATGTGTCCAGTTCATAGACCACTGGAATTAGAGGGACTCTTTCCACTGGCTTCAGGGCTTTGCATCCTGCCCTATTTGTATTCACCCTAAAAAGCACAAGCTTTTGGCTAATGCCCTGCAGCATCATCCTCTGAGCCACAGCTTTACCTCTCACATCTTCCACTCCCAATAAAAAGCTTCTGCCAACCCTAGATGACCTCCTGGGGTTGCTCTCCACTGCAGCACGGGACTTCTTATTTGACAAAGAGGAGCACTAGAGGAAACAGGAAACTTCCACGATGATGCTACGGGCCCAAATGCAGCAGTTCCCATAGTTTATGTCTGTGTCCATAGGGATACTGTGTGGGACTGTGGGGCTGCGCACCCCACGTGGGAAACTGGCATGTGCAAACGCCAGGATCTGACCGAGGGCCAGTCTTGTGGATATTCACTGTACTGGGCGAGTAGCGGGGCCAAGTCATTTATTTCATGAAGAAAAAAAAAATAATCCCAAAATGGACTGAGCAATGGAAAGAAGCCTGCTCCTGTCTTAATTTTATTCTTTTTTTCCATCCTGTTACTTCACCTGTACCTCCCTCTCAAGCTCACTGTGGGTATCAGCAAGCTCAACATCACGTTTTGCAGTCGTGTACTTGCCCCTTGAGGTTTTTCCCATTTGCAGAGTTTGGTATGAGAGGCAAATTTCATGTAAGGAACGAGTAATCCAGTGATACCTGCTGAGGAGCTCTGGCTGGGTTTGAGTGACTCTAAATACCTGAGGCATAGCTGAAAGCGTTTGGCAATAAGCCATGGGATTTCTGGGGCCGTTGCGATGGTGCTGTTGAATGCTGCCTAGTCGAATGCCTGTTGAGGTCAGTGGGAATGAATTTAGGGGCAAAGGAGCAGCTTCGAGAGCCCATGGCACGGGTGTGCTGGGAATGATCTGTATCGTGGTCAGAGGTGGAGAGCTCTTGGCTTCAGAGTTTTGGGAGAGTTTGGTGTAGGCACCTGCACGGGCAGGCTGCAGGGGCAGCAGAGGCACGAGCGGCTTTGGTTGTCCACCTGGATGAAGGTCTCTGACAGTTCATCCCTTGTTCTCCGTCACTCAGTAAACCCACTTCAGAACAACCTGATCCAAAAAATACAGTGGTTTTCAGTTCATTGAGACAGTCTCACCCAGCTCTTGCACCTGGGCAGAGAGAGGGCGGTGGCTGGCTGCGGCCACGCACCCAGGTCTCCTCCCTGCACAAAGCGAGGTTTGGGGTCTCTGGGTACTGGCCCAGTCCTACCTGAGGGCTGGAGAGCAGCAGGACAGTGTCCACGGGCCTGGGAGCTCAGAAATGTCCCCAGGACAACTCATTGGGATGAAAAACCAGTAATAGGATGATAACAACAGCTAAATAGTCTTAAGAAGCTGGATAATTTTAGCACTACCTTTGCATGTACCTGTCTGCCTTTAGGGATGCTACTTCCTTCAAACTTAAGAAGCCTGTCAATGCCTTTTTGACACCCCCTTCCTCCTTTCTCTTAGGACAACCCTTTTTTTTCTGAAGCTGCCTCACTGACACCTCTTCTTTGCTCTCCTTTATAGAGGCTCTAAGGATTAACGGTGAGCCTCCCAGCTATCCTCCTACAGGCTTAAATTATGCAGATCTACAAGCAATATTTGGTTGGATATAGCCAGCCTAGGCTCTTACAGAGCCTTGAAGCCGTCTTTCTGCCTTTGATTTCTCAGCCACTCTCCTCCATCTCTGCTGCAAGGGCAGCATGTAGTGGCTCTATGCAACGCACGGCTAGTGTCTGCTCTCCTACTGCTGCTTGTCCCCAGCTCCCTGCCAATGCACCTGAGGGCCAAAGCCACAGGGAAGCCCCCAGCCCCGCTCCAGCCCCCCAAGCTGGGAGGGACAGACCCCTCAGTGCCTCCCAATTATTTCCCACCGGGTGTGAAGCTTTTCCAGGCATTGTCTTGGCAATCAATGGTGCCTCGGTGTTTTGCAAAAGGATTCTGCGTCCCCATCCCTCGCTGGTGTTGTTGAGTCCCTACGTATTCGCTTCAAGGTCTCTGGCATTGGCAGAGCGGTGGCGTCAGCAGATCGCAGGTGGCTCGGGTCCTTGGGTCCTTTTCTTTATCCTTGGAAGCCTTGGAAGTTTTCCCCAGGCGGGAGGTGAAGAGTCTGTTAATTTCACACTTCAAAATAATCTTTGCCCTCTATTTCTCGTTCTTAAATACGATTGTGTTATCCAGGGAGATGTTTTAGGGACTCGGGAACAATATGGGGCTTCTCCAGCTTTCTCATCCAGTGCTCCTGCAATGCTTTTATTTCCATTGACTCAAAGCACTTCTTGCCATTCACAAAAGCCGACCACAATGCTCCGCGGGCTGCTATCCCTTTGGCTCAGCGCTCAGAGGCGACCAGCCAGGCAAGCCGGCGGTAAATATCTAAATCTTGGCAAAGCTAAGATAAATTATTTCCCCCTGTGCTGCGGAGGGTAGGGATGCTGAGCGCTTTGGCGTGTTTCCGGTGACCTGCACTGCTAAACGCCGGGAAAGCAGGGTGAAGGAAATAGCCCTGGCTCCTGCCTGCTGGGCTCCAGTGCCCCGGCAGAGGGGCCAAACACCCGGGCACAAATCTAACAAAGCGTGACACACAGCCCCCCACCAGCCGGCATCCCTGCTTCTCACCCCCCACCCTTTTATCCAGAGAGAGAATGGGTGGAGAGGGTGGGAAAGCAATGGGATTTACTTGCTGCTCCTGAAGCTGGTCCTTCCTGCAGCACAGTCCCATCAGTGCGGCCCTGCCCGTGCCCATGGCTCTGTGCCGCTGGCCTGGTGCCACCTCCATGCTGCGACGGTCCTCCTGCCCTCAGCTCGTCTCATACTGCAGGTCTTGTGCATGACGACTGGGAAAAACCTGAACTTACTGAGTTCCAGCACATATTTGCTGGTGCGCATGGGATTTTCCAGAGTGGGACCTGAAATATTTTAAAAACTGAATTTTTCTGCAGAAGGGTCCGAGAGGTGCTGTGGTGAGGTATCCACGTGTGAACGAGAAATAAGGGCAAAATTGTGGGCTGAGTTTTGCTGGGAAATAATGAGGTTGGGGAAGTGTCGGGGTAACCGACATGTTTGTGCCGCTGCGGTGCTACCTGAGGAATCCCTAAACACAGCTTCTGGCTGATGCTACCCTTGCTTTCTCTTTCTACTAGAAAAAAAAGTCTGTGCACATCTGATCTCAAATATGGCTCGTGGCATGCCAGGGAGCTCCACACAGCCCCCAAACCACTCAGAAACCCCCCTGTGCTGAATTTTTGGGATAACTGGGAGGGGGGATCACCTGCTTCACCCTTCCCCTCGTCCTCGAATCCACTCAGGGAGCTCCAAGCACACTGCCCGGTACCGGTGTGGCATGGCAGGCTCCTTCAGGGAGAAGGCTTGCAGCAGGCTTGGGAAACAACAGCATGTTTTAATCTTTTCCTGCAAAGTTTTGCACAAAAACTGGTGTTATGTTTGGCCTTGTAGAGGGATCCTGTCTTAAAGAGCTGATTTTCTTCTTGCCTCATGGGGAAGGAATGATATCAACCAGATTTGTTGAATGCTAACAGTTTTATGTGTCGTTGTTGGGATTGTAAACACTTTGGTTCATCAGCCCTCTCCGCTTCCAACACCTTTGCCCAGGTCCTGCACCAGGACCCCCTTGTCCCTGCTTCAGCCATGGATCCTGCCAGGACACTGCTAAGAAATCATAGCAGCGTTTCTCACCTGCCTCAAAGCGTGTGCAGCTGAAAAGGCTCCTCTGGCCCCAGGAGCTGCCGCTGTGGCCCCCCAGGCGGCACCTCCAGCTCTTTGGGCTATCCCCTTCCCACTTTCTTCTCTCCCTGCTCATGGCCAGGTGCACTGCCAGCCTGTTTTGGGGCAGGTATCTGCTGTGGGGGCTCTCCCATCCCCTCCTCAGTGGTGGCCGGTTGCTGTCCCCAGGCTGTGGCAGCCCCGCGAAGGCACGCGCTCCCATGCGGACACCCGTTTGTAGGAATGAACGCATCTTCCCAAACACTCAGGCAGATAAAAACCTTATGTGTTTTGGATTAGTTTTCCCCAGGTGTTTTTCAGCTTGCATTTTCCCTCAAGCTGAATGGGATTTTGTTTATATACTACCCAGGTTTCCCATTCCCATGGGCCCTGGCACTCCATGATCCCCCAGGACAGTGGGTCTGGTCCCTGAGGGGCTTTATAAAGCACCCCAGACTCAAGCACCCCAAACCGCCCACTCTGGAAAGCCTTAGACCCCACCACCCCACAGCGGCTGGCAGTGCCCTCCTGTCCCCAGCAGGGCGATGTGGGGGTGCCCGCACCCTGGTGAGGTTTTGTCTTCAGCTCTGCCTGCTCCTCGCAGTCCCCCACTGCTCCGCACCCAAAATGCTTGATCCATGGCCCCACTGAGGCTGCTCCAGCAGCTGGGTTACCCCAGCACAGACCAAGCTGCATATGGCAGAGCATGTTTTTGGGGTGGGCCATGCCTCCCGCTCCCCACAGCTGCTTGCAGTGTGGCAGCTGCCCACCCTCC
>NW_009260410.1:1781667-1796668 GCF_000687185.1 Egretta garzetta
TCCTGCCCAGCCATAGCCTTACAGGGTCCGAGCCGGCTGTAGGAGCAGCCCACATGCCTGCCGTATGGGGAATGGCACTGGTCTAGTAATCAGCTTGGAAATTAATGATCCCAACATCAACAGGAAGAAAGCAACCATGGCGAGAGTGCAGGTTTTCACAAATGCACTGGCAGCAGCATGGACCCAACCTGCAAACTCTCCCTCCAGCAGGAGCCACTTAGCAAATCAGGTCAGGCCCCTGTCTTCAGGCATCAAAACTTTCTCACAAGCCAACAACCCGGTTTGTATTCTGACTTTAAAATGTTTATTTGCCTCTGTCTTTGTGAGAGTTAATTTTGCAAAATTAAGTGACAGAGCAATGGAAGTGTGGTATCCTTGATTTGGTATCTTTGATTTTCCCAATTAAATGAAGGCTGCGGTAAGTTCACAACATAGTAATCCGTGCTACCCTGGTGGCTTGGGGGCAACTGCATGAACTGGGGGACAGGCGACCCTTGCTAAAGAGCCTGCCTAGATCTGCGCCGGCTTTGTTCAGGGGAGGTTAAGTGCACTCCAGCGCTGACAATCTCGGCGTGAGAGCTCTCAGAAAGCGGCAGCCGTGGCAGTGCCTGCGCGGGAGGGAGGGGACCTGCCTCTCACGGGAGAGACAGCCAGCCTTTCGCAAAACGGAGCACAAGAGAGAGATGATCATCTCTGCTTGGGAAGCAATTGCTCATACTTGTGTCTCTCGTCGCACTTAGGCAGAGACTGTCCTTCAGCCAGGGGGCCAGGCTGCCCTAAAATCGTGCTCTGGCCGCCGGGAACTCAGGAGCAAAGCCTCCTGCTGGTGCAGGAATCCCCCCCTCCACCTCGATTCCTGGTGCGTGTTGGACCTGTGCTCGGGCAACACTGCTGCGTCATTTATACTCTATTAATTACAGGGCAAATAGGTGCTTTCCTCTCCATGCATTTCGAACAACTAGGGAGACAGCACTACTCTACCAGCAGCACCGAGGGCTATCTGCCTTCAGTTCCTGCTTCGGCGTCCGAGCCCTGTGTCTCCGTTTCAGCGAGGAAAGGCCGCCCCCGGCAGCACACCGCTGTCAGGAGAGCTGAGGCTCATCGTTTAACACAGCTTATTAACGGAAAACCCTGATGTTTAGTCTTCTCTTCCCTGGAGTTTTTTAAAAAAAAAAAAAAAATGTTTTCCAAATATTGTTGCATGCCATAAGGTCTTTCCCCCACTGCCAGTCGCTTTTCCAGTGCTTGGATGGGAGTCACGAATTCGCTGGCAGGCTGCGCGGCAAACCGCCGCTTCTGTCTCCTGCCACCCATCAACCGGCCCCTATTAGAAGAGAAATGGCAAGTGGCTTATTTGCTGCCCGTATGGCAGCCCTTATGGGGCGGGCATCGAGGGGGGAGAATGCCTCCTCCCCACCTCGGGGGGGCCGACCCCCTGGCAGGAGGCACTCTCCCCCCTCAACACCCCCTCGCCAGCAGGACCCTGTCTCTGCCAAAACCCTGCTCCCTCCGCACTTCCCTGCTGCCCTTCCTCATCTTTGGTGTACAAATGGGGACCGTGGGGAAAATCCCATCAAAATCACGACGTGCCGGGATTCTGCTCCCCTTCGGGTTTCCCCCCATCTGCAGAGCATCGCCGTTAACCTGCCACCAGCGCGGTCCGGCCATAACCCCCTTCTCCCGGCTTGTTTTCTTTGGAAAGTCCCTCGCTCCTGCGGTTGCTGACAAAGTTTCTTTGTAAGCATCCCGCAGGCTGTCAGTGCCTCCTTCCCCAGCCTGGCCGGCATAGGAGGGCTATCACTAATGTGTGTCATTCATCAAAGCAAAATTACATGTGTCCCAAAAAAAGGACAGCATGCAGACAAATTACAGCATGCAGCAAATTGCTTATTTGCAGAGGAAAAAAAAAATATAGCACGCTGTTTTCCTCCCCTCCCAGAGGTAGGTGTTTAATTCAACGTATTAAGGCTGAGAAATCTAATTATAGCCATGGGACGGGGGAAACCCAATTGCAGTGAGGCACGGCTCTTGCCCCAGCCGGCGGGGGGGGGGGAGGTGCCACGTCCCGGCAGGGTCAGCCCGCAGCCTGCACCAGGGGGGCTCCTGCAGTGCTGGCCAGGTGAGCCCCCGCAATGCTGCACCAGGGATGTGGCATGGGGAGCAGCCCCGAGGCTACTCTGCGTTGCACCAAGGCACCTGGAGCCACAGATGACTTGGCGGGGGGAACACTCGGGGCAAGTTTGATTCTTTTTTTTTAAGGGTTGGAGGTTTAGATTTTTTTTTTTTTTTTTTTTTAGCACCTTTCTGTGTTTAGGGACATTGCATTTCCCTGTGGCTGTGGCTCTGCTGCTCTGGCGTGAGCCGGGGCTGAGGCTTGGGGAGCAGGGCTGGCCACCTTGGCAAGCAGCTGGTGCTGGGGAAGCAGGGGATCAAGGGGACCCCCCAGCCAGGTGTAGGGGTCCTCCCGGAGCCCCCGGGGCAGGGCATGCACCCAGTGCATCCCTAGCATGGCACTCGGCACAGCCCTAGCATCCCCAGAGGGAAAGGCAAGAGGGGGCCCTGGCCCCCAGCCGCCCTTGGTTCCCACCTGCCCGCCCCACCAAGAGCGCCCTGGCAGAGGTCTGCTCCCCTGGTTTTATCCTTCAAACTGCAAAAGCCCCTCTTACATAGCTAATTGATTTTCATTAATCACAGTCTTCTCATCTACTTGTTTATGTTCTTCACTACTTCACAAACCTAATCTGACATCTGATTTACAGATTTCAGAAATTAACCTTCCTCCAGTGTTTCTGTTTCAATGTATCTTTATTTATTTACGTTCCTGTCAAGTGCCTTTCAATAGGAATGATTTCTACTTTTGGCAAGCAGAGGACCCTATTGTTTTCCATGGGAAGGTACAGTTTCGCCAATGGGGCAGAACCCAAATTGGGGCTCAAAGTGTAACACCCTCCCTCCAGTTGAGTGGCACTGGGCTGCAAGGTGTCCCCAGTAGCTGGGCTGTGGTGTGGCCGCTTTGCAGCCTGGGCATCCCCAATGCCCGCCAGGAAGAGGGAGCAAATGGCAGACGATGGCAGACCCCCTTGCCCTGGCTGGGGCCGGGCGGGAGGAGGGCTGGCCTCCATGCCATCGGAGCCCTCTGGCAAAGCTGCAGCCCGGTTCTTTAATTTGGTTTGCCACAGCAACCTGTGTGCTCCTCGATCAAACAGGGAACAGCTGCCTCCAGGAATAGGGATTCCGTATTTCTGAAGCAACAGTTAACCTGGCAATGACATTATTTTCTTATTTGCAGAGGACAGTGTGTGCATTATTACTGAGGCACTGCAGAAATAAAGCTCTTTGGCTCACTCCGCGTTCGAGAGCTATTGTCTTTTACAAAGCTTCATGCAAAGAGCAAGAGTAGCTTCTCCTGCGGTGGCTGTGGTAGACCTTGCAAAGGAAATTAAAACAAACCGCAAACAATTCTTTAACAGAATGAAGAAGAAGAAGAAAACAAAAGGGGGAAAAAGTGAAGGCACAATGCACCAGGGATTAAAGGTAATTTTGAAGTGGCCCCAAAGTAATTGCCTCCGTTTTGCCTGGAGATGGTGGTGCTGCAGGCAGGAGGGGAGGCAGGGAGTGAGAGCTAATGGGTGGCACGGCGCAGAGGCAGCAATCCCCGCATCCAGGCTGGCAGCAGCAGCACACACGCCTCGCGGCGCTCACCCTCCGCACAGGGCAGCGGAGAGCAAAGCAGCCATGCCTGAATAATAGGGAACAGGTTTTTCCAGAAATACTCTTGAAGGGTAAATGGCAAATGCAAGAAAATGTGGTGTGGGTTTACCAAAAGTTGTTGGTATCAGACTAATCTTATTTCTGTATTTAGTGAATGATTTCTCCAAAGCAATGGCATCCGTTCCATTTCATACAGCGCCCTGAGGGAAATCGTGAGCTAAACAGGCGATGGTGGGAACCGGTACGGGAGCTGCGGGATGGTAAGGGTGGCAAGCAGAGCGGCGACAACAACTTTACACACTTCTAGGGGATGTGTTGTGCGATAGGGTAGGTACTCGGCCAGTTTCTGAAGCATCGTTCTTAGGATCGGACCACTTCTGCATTTTAACCGTTTACCTTGACACAGACATAGTAATGTGCTGATGACGTTTGCTGGGGAGGGCCTGGCGGGATGTGGTGCAGGGGCAGCTGGGCGTCCACAGGCAGGGTGCTGCCTGGAAGGAAAAGCAAAGGTCTTGCACTCGGGAACTCATAATTACTTCTGTTGTTAGCTGGGAGTGTGTTGTTCGGGAAGCACATAGGGGCCGAAAGACCCGGCTGATTTAATCAAGCCCTGAGTAAACCATGAGCCACTGCTGGGAGGTGGCCATGGAAAGTGGAAAGGCAGTGGCAGGGTGCATCGGTCCAGGCAGCACTGAGCAGGACTGTTCGGTTTGATATCAAGGTGGCAGATAATTGCCCACCTTCCCAGTGAAATTGTGGGTGGCTCTGCCACCACGAATGAGCCTGACCCCAGAGCAACCTCACAGCCCTTCCTCACCCTTGGCTGCTCTCGCCGTCAGACCACATTAGAGCCAAGCGGTGGCGGGGGGGAAAAGCCATAACCTGCAATAACCAACCTGAAATAACCCAGGGGACCGGTTCCTGACCTCGCTGGCTTCCTGCAAGCATCACTCGCCTGCTGTGGCGCAGGCAGCAGCCAGAGACGATGGCCCTGCGTGCAACCTGCACCCCTGGGCACCCCAAGCCACCGCCTCATCAGAGCAGAGGAGAACAGTGCACCCAAAATCCCCCCTACAGCGGGGTGTTTGGGGAGTTGCTGGCTGAGCCTGTGTGCCCCCGAAGGCCAGGGCACCATTTGGCTGCCCCGTGGTTACAAACCCACCCCGTGACCTTCCCTCCATCTGTCGTCCGGCCTCGTGGTAATGGAGGGGTTGCTATTCTTGCTGTGCTGAATCCTCTGGCACTTGCCCATCCTGTAAACAAAACCAGCTCTCTGGAAGCCAGCGGACATCAAGGATGTAATTTAGTTTCTTAATAGCCTCGCCGAGGCTATTTCAGCATGCACGCTGCGACGGTGGCGCGGCACTCCCTACTGCCTCGGCCAGCGGTCAGGGTGAGGGGCAAGAGCCTGGTGGGATGCACTGGTGGTCAGAGGGCATCAGCTGCAGGAGGTCTGCTGTGTTCACCTTGCTCCATTGCCATTACCTGGCTCGGATCATCTCTTTACCTTCCTTTGCAGCTGCTGTAAGGTTATCGTATCAAGCACAAACACGTTGGTGTTTCATTTCCCTCTGAAACACAAGGGCGGGAGGTGGAAAGCCCAGTTTTCCCCTCAGCCAGGAGGTTCCCCACAGCAGTGTCCTGTCTGTGATTTTACTCCAGCCCAAGCCCTAAATTTCATTCTATGCTGGCTGTACTTTTGTCACGGTGTTGCTACATTGCATACTCTTAGTCTTGGTGATAGTGCACTATAAATCACTATTTATAAACATAAAATAAAGTGCATTCTATTTGAAAGGGTTTGTGTTAGTTTGGTTTTGGTCTACAGAGCAATGCATGACTTTCAGAGCAGTGGGGTGGAAGGACGTAATCAGAAATATATCCCTTTTGGGTACCTTTTGAAAGCAGCCAGGCAGTTGTAAAGGGAATCTTTCCTCTTCATAAAATATTAGAAGCAACAGTTAATATCTTGCCTGCGTTTTGTATTTCAGTTGCTCCCTCTCCTTTCCACCGACCACGAACTGCACAGTTTATTCACCCGCTGCCATGAGATTTCGGCGGTTCAGGCACCCTTCAGGAAAGTGCTCGTTGCCGTAAATCAAATGGCTCTGACAAAGGGCTCACGTAACCAGCTGAAATGCCATTGCCGGCATCCCAAGGCTACCGCGTGCTGCGCGGCCCTTGCCAAGCCGAGGCAAGCAGGAGGGAGCCTGGACTTCGGCTGAGCCACAAGCAGTGTGCTCCTCAGCTTTCCTCCCCTCGCACTGAAATGCGGCCAGCCGGCACTTTTCGTGCTGAGGGTGCGCTCCAGCACCCGTGTCTGAATCCCCCTGAGGTGAGCATGGGCAGCCTACGTGAGCCCACAGGCTCAAAAATAAGGTGAAAATGTGCTGTCCTTGCAGCAAGGCTGCCCTGAGAAATTGTTGCCTGGGCACTAATGTTGGCTTTTGTCTCTGGGCGCTTCTGCTGGCAGCGCGCTATTAATGTAAACAACGGGGTTTGTCCATGGAGCCCTCTTTCCCCCTGTCCTCCTACAACCCTGTGGTTTTGGGGATGACAGTCACGATGTGGCATTAGGGTGTGGGGACGTGGCGAGCACACCCCAACAGCAACTCCGATCTCGCCAGCAGCCAGGTATATCAAGTCAATTTATTTAAACTTCGGCCCTCTGAAACACTCCTTCACTAGAAATGAAGCCATTTTCCTTGGCACTTGCAGCTCTCCATACATGTGCAAACTCATTCAAAACCCAAATTCCTTCTCTGAATTAAATTGTCAGCCTCCCACTCAGGCAGATACATTAGCACTGACTGTGTAACATCAGCTCGGCTCTCTGTATAACATATGAATAAGCCTCTAAAATTGTATATTCTGCCCTGCAGCATTTCTCTCATATTTTAATCCCGATTTTTCTCAGTTAAAATGCTTGCTGGTCTATTCAAGTGCCTTGATGGTTTACGCGCTTCTAATTTAGGGTTCATTTGGGACTTACCAGTTCTGCAGTCAGTCGGTAACAGTTCGTTCACGTACTGATACATTCTCAAGCCACGGATTGTGATGGATCTCTGAAATTGTTAAAGATAGCGACAAAAGATTTTTTCACATTTCATAATGTGTAGATGTAGCAGTTTATACTTCTGAAGGAGATCTTAATCACCATTTTAATTCCCTTTTGGAATTAAAAAAATGTTATTTATCTTTAGAAGCAAAGACAGGGTTCAGGGGTAATTTTGAGAGTAGGGTATAAGATGACACTTCGATTAATTAAAATAAAAAACCACATTGGCTAGGAAAATTTGTGTCAATTCAGTACTCCAAAATTAGCGGGGAATTGATGCCTGCCACTGAGTAGTAGGTCGAAACACAGTGATTAAAAATAATGCGTCTTATTTTCAGTAAATCACCTACTGTATTGCCTTTGTGAAATTTCTCACGAGCAGTTTGAATTCTCAGCAAAGCTTAGAGGCCAAGAAATAGCATCGTCGAGGCCCGGAGGGGAGGAGGGAGGGGAGGAGAGCTCTGCTGGTCCCAGGCTGTAGCAGAGCCCTGGTCGTGAGGCTGCGGCAGGCAGCACTGCTGGACGGGAGTCGCTGGGAAGTCTCCGGCTCTGGCAAGGGGCAGATCTCAGTAGATTAAAATAGACGAGAAACCTCCCGTTGACCTTGAGCGAAAAAAATACCAAAATCTTTTCACGTGCAAGAAAAATATCCCATCTTTTCATGTGCAGTGCGAGTAATAATTAAAATAAACATATGGGTTTTCAGCTGATGTACAGCCACATAAGGATTACCAATGGTATCTTTCACCCTGTCCATAGGATACCCCACGGATCGATCTGCTTATCTGGCGGCATCGAAACTCGGCAAAAAAAAAACCCAAAAAGGCGCCGCGCTTCTATTGTGTGCTTACAACTGCAGCGCTACCTTCTTCTTTTCTCAGAAAGAAAATGCAGACCGCCCTGCAATTAGCAGCGAAACCATGAATACTTTCTTCGTTAACCACAAATGGTTCTTTTCGCGATGAGCGGGCTCACATATGTTCTAAATATGTTCAGTTTCATTAGGCGGCGAAGCGCTGTGGATCTGCTATTTTATTCAGGAAGGCAAACAAGAGCTGCATATGTGCAACATAAGTTGAGGAGAATGGGAAAAACTCAAGGCACTTGCAGAGTGCCCGAGATGCTCAGATGTGCTGATTTAATGCGGGAGGGCTCCCAGCTCGTTTCCGTCAGCCTTGTCACTAGCAGAGATGGGTGTGCTCCGGCCGGTGATGCTCTTGCCCTCTTGCCAGCCTGAAAGCCCTTCGGGAAGGTGGATTTGTGCGCTGCAGGTGACCTGCTTTGGCACGGTGGCTGGCTGGGTTTCTGGGGTTTGTCTCTGCTGCCTGGCAGCTGCCCCTCGTGCAGAGGGGGCCAGCTGCTCCCCCCGAAATGCTGACCCTTTCTGTGCGGGGTGCAGCAGGACGTGGTGCTGATTGCCGCTGCCTGCGGGGCGGGATGTGAAGCCACCCAAAGCCCAAGCCCCTGCACTGGAGGACAGCTGGACCTCGGGGTGCCACAGCAGTCTGCAGGCTGGGAGAGACGGCTGGAAGCTCCTCCAGTTCTCCCATATTTTTCCATTTGTGGTGTTTAGGGATTTTTTGCTTATTGCTTGTGTGTTGCACTAGTTAGCTGGCCAAAATGTTTCAAGTCTTGGAAATACATATTTTTTTAATAACTCAGAAGCACAAACATTCACTTTTTCTTATTTTCTCCAACCCGTTTTGGACACTGGAGGTGAAGCAGCACGGCCCGCTGTGTGTGAGCAGCCCCCCAGCGCCCTCCCCACCCAGCACAGCTGCCCGATGGACAGATGGGTGCGCAGCTACTGAAACCAAACTTCCAACATCAACACTTATCCTCTTACGTTTACATCCCACCCCCCTCACTTAGCCACCTGCAGTTTGTTCTGGTGAAGAATCTGGTGGAAACCGTCCTTCAGACCTCAGTATCCCATATTCTTGCCTCTCCCCTGAAAGCAGGACAGGCTGCTTTTAATCGACATCACAGTGTAGAAAATGAAGATTTGCGTAAACCACATTTTTTATGTAAACACTTACAGCGTTAAAAATATTCATCCCCCCTAAGCTTTTCCCATCATGTGCGCACTAATGAGTGGATTAGGAAATACATTTTCTCTATCTTACACTTACTCCTTGTGATCCACTTTCTCCCACCAAAAGGGACCCGAGAGGATGCCGGACATCCCCGCGGGCAGGGAAGCACTACGAGAAGCTTTTAAGAAAGCGCACTGTGCCCTTGATCCCTACTGAGAGCTGGAGGTACCACGTTGCTGACGCAACATCCCAGGACCTCACATTTGTCACGGGGAAAGCGCTCTCCTACGAAGCGGCAGCCCGTTGGCCGTCTCGCAGCTGGGGCTGCAGAAGGCAATGCTGGCTGTGTGTCTGTCTAGTGCCTGCCGGCAGGCAGCATCCTCACTGAAACTGCCCGTGCAGAGCGACATTCCTCAGAAATAAAGCCAGCAAAATGTAAATAAACCGAGAGCAATTCTCCGAAGGCACTGGGAGTTGCAAGAAATTAATCTACTATTATTTGCTGGTGGTGTAAAAGGTATGTTTTAAATGCCCGATTTGTGGCAGAGCAGCAGTTGTAAAGCACCCAAATCAAATAAACCATCGAGAGCTGCCTTTGTAGGAACAACCAGTGATCAATAAGCATCCCGATATCTGCAGCGATTCAATTTGTTTCTCTTCCCCTAAACCCAGGCCTTATATCGGTAACATCCTTAGCTGTGCACGGGCTGCTCCATAATCTTCGTGCGGTGCTGCCGAGCCACCTCCACCTCGGCACACCCCGCGCCTGCTGCCGGGAGCTCAGGAAGCATGGAGTTAAATAAGTTTGCCTTTTCCTCCACCCGAACAATTGGAATCAGCAGTTTGCATTATTTTAAAAATGAATGCTCGGAATCAGCAATTTTCTTTTTCCCTTCTTTTTTTTTTTTTTCCTCCCCGAGATCTTGAGGGGTTTTTTTATTTAAAGTGGAAAACTACATTAAGTGCAAGGCACTCAACAAAGAAACAGTCATAAAGCCTAAGTATTCTTAGAGTTATAAAATATGTCCGTGGTGGCAATTCTACTGCCAACAATGAAGTTTTAAGCATTAATATGCCTTCATTGCAGTTTTAATGCCTTAATATTGACTCTATAGCTCTTTTGGGTAATTTTGCTTTCTCTGGTACTTGAAAGGTGATGATGTCAGCGTTCTTCATACTGATTCATATGCAGGTTGATGAAGCTGAGTTATTTATTGAGTTCCATTATATTTTCTATAAACATTAGTTCTCAATAAACAGAGACATTTAGCCGAGGGTTTATTTATTAAATAGGTACTGTACAGATGGTTTTGCCACACATGATGTGCTGCAGAGGATATTACTCAGGAATAATCAGCTGTGTTATAGCTTGGCTAAATTAATAAGATGATAATGATGAAATTGATGCTTTTGAGCTAGGCTTGGTAAATGGTTTTTGCATAAACAAACTGATAAATTTGAGAAGCAATTACTTGCTTGTCAAAGATAAAAACACAACAGGGCCCATTTATAGTTAGGTCCTATTTATTTTTAAAGATTGTACCAGATTTTATGTTTAATACGCTGCAATTAAAAAATAATACTTAAATGAAGAATAATAAAAAACTAACTTTCTGAGCTCTCCTTCAAATTTGAAGATGCAGCATTGCTTGGTTAGACATCAAGTAAACTTTTTCAAGGCTTTCACTACATCTAGAAAAAAATATAATTGTTTATGAAAGATGCTGTCTGGAGTTGTGCAACGCAGACTCTGGCAGTGCTTTCTATGGCAGTATTTGCTCTAAAATCGAGCTGGATTTCATATAGAGAAACACAGTCTCCGATTCCCCATCTAATGGGGATTTCACTGCAGCAGTCACACAAGCGAACAAAACACACACGTACTCCTTCCCCCACACTTCATGTAACTTTCCGATAAAATAATGAATCGTATGTATATAGGTGTATATGCGTGTAGATATACATACACACCAAAGACTACTGCTTGACTTGTCTTCTAACAAACGTGTGCATGTGTTATGTGGTTTTATATACCAGCCCCAGTAGCTTACTTGTGTTTATTTAGAATGTCTTTATTTAGAAAAAACAAATGGGCCGGTGACGTGCGGCCCCTCAGGTGGCCCCTCTGGGGAAGACCTTGCAAGCTTCTGACACCATCTACGTTCTCAGGGTGGTAGCGGTACTTTACGGCAGCCGTGGTTGGTGGTTTCCATCTGAGGCTTTGAAGGCACCTGGTGAACATGCATTTAGGCTTGTTAACATCCCTGTGAGGCAGGTGTTATCACACAGCTTGCCACCGTCTCCTCAGCGGGAACAGGCAGCTCCCATGTGCTCTGGCAGGACAATGATGCTCCGAACAATTTATTTTACCTTCTTGTGTGCTGAAGGAAGGGCCCAGGCCTTCAATTAATTCCTTCTTCCCCTGGAAATCACTGTGCCCCAAGGACGTCCATGTCTTCTACACGAAAATATTCCTGTGGGGCTGTCCTAAATGGATTATACCTGAAAAGAGGCATCGTATGGCCAAACGTAGCAAGCTGCATAGGCATGTCCTAACTTACAAGCATGTGTTTTCCACTCCCACACAAAAGGCTTTAACTCATAGCCTTAAAGAGAGCTTTTGCATAAGTACCTTGCTCCATAAGGACCTAAAGCCAGTAGTGACACATGGGAGCAGTCCAGCCCTGGGCTGCAGCCCTGCAGCAGCATGCACCAGCCAGCCACCGGCAGGAGGTCCTGTTTGTCCAGGAGGAATTCCCAGCTGGAAGTTGCATGGCATTATTGGGACATTTTGCAAAGGGATTGGGTGAGGAGCCTTTCCCCTTGCTATTTAAAACGTCCTGCCATGAGCAAGAACAAATTCTAACAGTCCTTCTCGGCTGTAACTCTTTTTTTTAGGAAACTTGATACTGAAGTATTAACGTAATGTATTCCATGACTTTATGTTAGCAAGTCCTCCAAATGTTTTTTTCTTGCAGACATTCCAAAAAAATTTAAGATCTTAACGCTGACCTGAAATTCTCAGCAGAGGCAAGTGGGGGAGTCATTCTCTTGGATGCAATGCCAACAATGACTACATAAAAGAAAAATCATCATGTGTCGCAACGTCAGCAATATATATATAAAATACTCCACAACCAGACACAGTTTTTGCCATCAGCTGTTAGTTCAGGTTGATTACCTGAATTATAACTATTAATTATAATAAACCGAAACAAGGTCATTGGGTTAGCCTTAAAAACCTGAAATGAAGTTGTCTACCGTGCTTGTGTCAAAGGTATGAACCTCACTGATGAGTTTTGCATTGGATTTAAGGCCATAGGGAGACACAAGGAGAGAAGCTGTGGTTTTTCTGCTCGTGTCACCAAGAAGGCAGCACTGTTAAGCTACCTCAGGCAGAGCTTGGTTAAGTATTTAGCCATCAGCATGTGAATAATCCCCTTGACTCCGGGGACTGGGAGCAGGACGGCTCCCTGACGCAAAACCAAACATGCAAACCAAGGTGGCAGCCGCAGCCTCGGCCGTGCCTGGCTCCCGCCACCCCACAGGGAGACAGGACCCCTCAAATGCTGCAGAGGGGCACGTGTGTACCTGGGATGGGAGGAAGGGCAGAAGCTGTCGCTTCCCAGTAAATGTCCCCACATATCCGAACCCAAACTTGCCACGTTGTCCTTTTACAGTCTCGTCATGTAAATGGCTGTGCTTGCAGGGCAGAGAGGAGTAAGTTTGCATTCACAAAAATACTATTTATGTCATTATAACTATTTATAGACTTCCACAAACATTTGTAAAATGTGCTTGATGGTCTGCAGGGAGATTTGAAATTATGTGATTCTGTGAAAAAACAAATCCAAAAATACAGTGCAGATCAACCTGCTCAACTGGGACAGGTTTCCAGGGGACAGGGGCTTCCCTGCACTGCCCCTCCAGGAACGAATTTAACATCTCTGCTGCTGAACTGGAAGATTTTTAGCAAGAAGGTGTTGAGTTAGGGAAAGGCGAAGCTGATTCCATGCTGCGGTGCCATGCTTATGTACCCAGGCTGGGGGTCAGCGTGAAACGGAGCTAATGTCTTTCAGCCGGACTGCATGGGGACGCTTAAAAGTGGGTCTTGGCAAAAGATTTGGGTGACACCTTTCTTGCAAAAAAACAATCTCTATATTCCATGGGTTATTGCCAAGTTTCTTGTGCTAAGAAGGAAAAAAAAATGAGAAAAGTCAAAGTCACTTCAGTGCTTTCAAAATGAAACTACTTTTTAAGTATTCCTGGGAATTTCTTGTAAAAAATTGTAAGGTGGGTTCTTTTAGAAAGTGTTATGTTCAAAGAAAATATTTACTTTTAAGTAAAATAAGATTGCTGTCAGTGAAGATTTTTCTCCACCTGCACAGCTTTAAAGTACCCAAAGATATTGTTGATCAATGGAAACCGAGACAGAATTTTCCCAAAACATTGTTGAAGCTTTTTCCTGCTTTAGGCAAGGTCAGTACTGAACTTTGGGTTCCGTAGATGAGTCAGCTCTGAGCTGCCGTTGCAAAAAAAAAAAAAATTTACTCTCAATAGAGAGAAATCTGGAACTGCAGCTGCACAAGACGCCTGGGCTTAGGACTGCTGGCCCCAAGCGTGCTGTGCCGTGCCGTGCCATGCCGGTGCAGCGCTCTGCCCGCCAGGGCCACGGCAACCGAGCGGCTCTTTCTTGCACGTTTCTCACTGGGCTGCAAGGAGCCACTGAGCTGCTTCGGCAGCATTTGCTGTAACTCCTAAGGCTGCCTTAAAACCCAGCGTACGGCAGCGCTTTAAAATAGAATCATTCATTATTAATTAGGTCACAATGAAAAAAATCCTATGGATGCATTCGTGACGCTAAATGAGCCGATCCCAAATAATGTGATTGTAATGAATTCCAAAGGAATAAATAATGACTGGGCCATTAGCATAAAGTGCCAGCCACAGCTCTGTGCTGCCTGCCCGCCTCCGCCAGCCTGGCACCACTTCCAAACCCACCCAGCCGGCCGCCGGCCCAGGCATGGGGGTCCCTGGCCGCAGGCTGTCATGGGGGTGGCAGGGTCTGTCCCACCGCGGGGGGGTGCTGAGGGGGTGGGGAATCTCAGGCTGCTTCGGTGGCTCCCTCCAGGGCTTGCACTGGTGTCACCCCCAGGACGACCACCCCAGAGCCCCTTTTACAGGCAAGAAGCAGGATAATGCGGAAGCATGTGGGAAGATATTTTTGCACCTCTTGCTCTAATATACAATCAGAGCTTTTGTTCCATGGCTTGCACAAGCAAATTAATTAGAAATTTATCTGACCAGAAGTTCAGTTCAGCTCCCGTTTAAGGCAGAGGCCATTTCTGTGCACATATTTGCCATCTTCGTCATGGAACAATTATCTGCCCATTTAGGAAATGCAAAATTTGTTTCTATTTTAATAGACGCTCCTAACCATAAAAAATATCAGACCGCTTCCGATTGTAGTGTGCTTAAAAACCTCCGAGAGGAAAACATTATTTGTAATCCCCCTCCTTCTAGCCAGAGCATTGCCCTGGGTGTTTCCAGGACGCGGCGGGGCAGGCAGCAGCACCAACCCGCACCGGCAGCGGGACAGACCGGCACGGTGCTGGCGGCGATGGCACAGCCACCTGGGCGAGCAGAGGGCTGAGACAGAACGAATATGAGGCAGGGTGAGGCCGGAGGGAGAGAGGTGCAGAGCAGGAGAGCAGTGATGCTGGGTGTCTGGGAAAGAGAGCTGTTTCCCCCGAGCCCTGTGGCTGGGGCCGGGGCGGAGCGGGGGGGGGCGAACGCCACAGCAGGGCAGGGACCCGTGGCTCTGGGCACACCAGCCCCAGGCAGAGCTCTCCATCGGCTTCGCCCTGGCAAATAAAATAAATAGGTGAAACAGGTAGCAGGGATGGTGGTGGGACCTGCTTTGTCAGTGTCCCCTTCCCACCCAGCAGCCGAGCAGACAGGCACGTCAGGTGCCTGTGCCCCTCTTATGTCTGCTGTTAAAAAACCCAGCCAGGGAATGTCATTAGAAACAGCCACACCATCTGCCTTTTCCTCCCCTCCCCTTTAAATAAGGAAACACCTTGTCAAACACATCCCACTAAATATCCCTAACACCCTCCCGCGCGCTTCGCGCTCGGCGGTTCGCGGGATCGTGCACCATCTGGACCCTCGCACTGCGCCTCGGCAGCCAGGC
>NW_009260410.1:1796685-1827797 GCF_000687185.1 Egretta garzetta
AAAAAAAAAAAGAAGCCTGGCAACTCCACTTCATATTGTTAAACCTAGAATATTAACCAAGGAGGACCTTAAACAGCGACACTTATTAACATGTAAATGGACTGAGTCAGCAATTAGTCAACAGTCAGCATAATTGAATAGAATATAGTAATTAAGTTGCCATTTAATTATTCCCATTTTGTTTAAGGTAAATATTTACTACAGTCATGGGTTTTCCATTGTCTTTCACGTGAAAAACCAGTATCTGCACAGAGGGTCCTCTGCATCAAAGTTTCCCGAGAACTCTAGAAAGGCAGGTTGCCTCCTCCCCTCCTCGCAGTGCCGGGCCCTGATGCCGCAGGGGCTGAGGGGCAGCGCCTGCTGCCTGGGGCACACGCGTGTGCGTGCCCACGCGCTCCCACGCCACCCCCTGCTCGCTGACCGGGCAGACGAGTCTTTGTTCTTGGTGATTACTGTGCAGACAACACACTCACCCGGCTGCGCCGAGACACTGCGTACAAACCAAGCGATGCGCTGATCAGTGAAATAGTGTGGAGAAGAGCCTTAGGAGATAGAGGAACATTATTTTAAATTATCTCGAACATAAAAAACAAAGTGAGGATTTGGCAACCTTGCAACAAAAACCTCAAAACCAGTTATTCCTTTTAAATAAAAACAAAAATGAGAAACAGTAACTATTAGAAATCCCACCTGGTGCTTTCTCTGTGTTAATGATGCTTCTTAAATTGCATGTGGGTAAATGGTAATTTTGTCTCACACCATTAAAAACTAATGGAACCCTTGATGATAAGAAATGCCATAGCTAGCTTGTTGGAAAACGTTTAATTAATAAAGTAATAAAATTATTGTAAACTAGTGCAGTTTCACAGAGGATTCAATGGGATATAAAACAGATAAAACATCCTTGAGAGTTGGTACAAGAAATAAATGCTCCTCTATAAAAAGCAGCACTATAAAGTTAAGCTGGTCTGTGTTATACCGAGTCAAGACAAGCCATGGTGATAATAAAGGTATTCGGACGAGCCTTTCTTGGAAAGCGGTGGGAAAACTTCATGAGTGCAGGCAGGTGGATTTCCACAGGAGCAGAAAGCCAGCGCACCATCCGCGATGGGGAGGAAGGTGCCTGCTGACAGGCGCTGCAGCCCTCTGAGCCCACGGGAATATTTTGGTGGTGTTATTGCTGTTATCAGCCTGTCCCAGAGCCTCCGGAGCCAGTGAGAAACCCTCCACTAGCCTGAGCGGGTTTGGGGTGTGGCACCACCTAACCCTGCTGCGACAGCCGCTTTGCTGCCTACATTTTTGTGAAGCAAGCAGCTGGCAGAGAGTGGGGATGAGGAGTCACTTCAACCCCCACTCACCCTGCTGCCGGGGAACAAGCCCCTGTGCTCTGCACGGCTGGCTTGCAGCCCCACACCAGTGGCCGGCCGGTGGCACGGGCAGCGGCACTGCTGTTGTGGCTGCGGTACCAAGCATTTGCACGTCGGCAGCTCTGGGCACGCACATGGCATCCCAGCTGCTCCATGGGTTAAAAAAAAAGGGCTGGAGAGGAGTGAGTGTGGGGAAGAACACGCCAGCGGTGAAGGCTGGGTATGGCTGCCTTGTCCCATGTCCTTCTCGGGGGAGAAGATGTTTTCTTCCAAGCTTTGGGGATGAGTCTCCCGTAACTGCGAGACCATACGGAGGCTTTCCGCTCCGCACGAGCTGCACCAAGTACCGCTGGTACGTACACACCCATGTACACGAGCTCATAAGCCTCCCTTACACGCACGTCTTAAATATTTGCAGACATTTAGATTCAGAATGGGTGTCATCTGCCAGGTGCCCAAACTTTCATTTAGTCCAATGCCCAATCTGCACATCTCGCTGACGAGCACTGTCAGCTCTTTCTTCGGGAGCGCTCAGCCCACGGTGATGGGAAGACTGGAGGAAGCAGCAGCCGTGAGAAAGGCGCGCACCAGCATGTCCCCAGTTTCGGGGTGTCATGAGAGCCGGTTGCAGCCCCTTGCATTCGGTGGCCCCTGTGTGAGCTGGCACTGCCAGGGAGGCTATGCCAAGTGACACCAGCACCCTGTGATGTGCCACAGACAGACCAGGAAAGGTTTGGGACTGAGCTTGGCCAGTATTTTTCCAAACTTCCAATGACATTTGTCTATAAACAGCTTCTGTAGCGGGTTGGCATGCCTGCTTTCCTTCTACGTCAGAATAGTTGACGCTCATACTGGGAGAAATGAAGGACACTTCGCTCTGCTCCCAACATGGATGGTTTCTTTAACCAGGACTTCATCCAAACCCCATCACGGTCACAGCCCCTGCCTTTCATGGCAAGAAATGGAAATGGAAAGAAATGATATTGCAGTATATACAACGTGAATATTGTTGCACCACGGAGGTTAGTGCTTGTGTTCATTAGCCCTTTATGGCTTGACGGTAAGAAGGAGGTGGTCAGCCTTTAGTAATCAAAAGTCCACTCACCTCACCAAGTCACCGCAGAAGTTTCTGTGCCCACTGATGCAAAGACAACTTCTGGTTAGTGTTTGCAACACCATCTGCTTTTGAGTACCTTCAGTTTCCTCTGCAGTCTCCACCTTGACCCTTAGAAGCCATCCTGCTTGATCTCTAGTTTTAAAGTTTGTTTGCATTTATTGTTTGGTTTTTTTTTTAAAGCACATCAGCATAAATAATGCTGCCAACAAACGACAGTCCTTGAGTTCATTTTGGTAGGAGCAAGATATGAGATGAACGTGCCCCTTGGTGCCAGTCCTGTTTGGCGTCACCTCCATAGCCACAAGCCACAGGTATGGATGGGCATAGAGAGAATCCGGCTGGCACAGAAGGTGTCGTACAGAGACCCCTCCCCAGACTGGTGCATCGGCGCATCATCCACCAGTTACCAGTTATAACCAGTTGTGTAGTTTGCCCAGCTCCTGGGTGCTCATTCACTTTGGCCTTGGTGCATGGACAGACAGGCAATGTGAGACCACTTCCCCTGTGAAAAATGTGGTCATTCCCCTTGCAGGCAGAAAAATGCGGGCACAGGGAGAAGGCTGCTGCTCTTTTCTGAGGCGATGTGAAAATGTGTATGGGGGCTCCATAGTCCATCCCCACTGGCAATAAAGCAATGACTTTTTTTAATCTCCTTGGCATGTGAGGAATGAAAAAATGAGCCGGAGTTCACTAAAAGACTGGTACGGCCAAGGCTGGGGTATTTGTTCCCTGGCAAACTGTGGTTGCTCTCGATTTAGCCATAGTTTTCCCAGCTGATGTTCTGCAACCCCAGCAGAAGATTCAGCCTTCACAGCTCTGAAAGTGAACTCAGGGCTGGAAGCCACCCCCTGCGCTCACTGGCAGAGGTTCCAGCCGAGCCTCCTTCCTTCAGGAAGATGCTGCTGGTCCCAGGACTGCACAGCTGCAGGGGCAATGTGGGGACGGAGATTTAATCTTTTATTTTTCCCATATGTCATAAGCATGTCATAAGATGACGACAAAATAATAACAAGTTGATGGCTGCTTGAAACTTTTTTTTTAGCAGCTGTGTTTTTAGGATATTATAATTAACCACACTTTTGCCTTAATCACTTTAAGATTTCTAAAATAACTGGGAGCTTACTGCACCTTCCCTCGACATGAAGCTTCCCCATGTGGGGACCAGGACTTTATTTTTAGGAAGGCAGGGCAGAAGAAGCAGGGCAGAGCTAGAAACACACGGTCCGGTTTATCAGTAGAAATTACAAGAGAAATTACTGAAATTACTGTAATAATTTTAATGTACAGCCGTTGTACTACAAGCAGAAAAAAGAGGTGACATTGTATTTAATCTGCACAATGACTGACTCACTTCGCCCAAGCTCGTTTTCGCAAAAGAATTAAATGAAGTAAGCATGGTATTTGTCAGAAAAATGAAAGGGTGAACTGTGAGTAAAGGGAAAAATATTTGTCAGCTTGCCAGGGAGAAGCGCGATTAAAAGCTGACTGTTAATAAAGCATGTGGGTGACAGGGCTGTCTCACCACGCGGTGCCGGCGCCTGGCTCAGGTAAAAGCAGAGGGCTTTAGCTCAACAACGCACTCCTGTCTGTCAATGCAATGTTAGGGTGGTGGTTTTTTTTTTTTTTAAATGACATGTTTTCTTTTGGCAGATGGGAACAAGCCTTGAAGAATAAATTTTTGGAGGCAGACAAATTGGCTGCCTGGAAATATATGTATTTAGGAACCTGTCGGGTGGCTGTGAGTGTCAGCACCACCCCAGCTGAGCTGGCCGGCACCGCTCCGCATCTCACCCACTCCAATCTCCCCCCCGGACTCCCCAAATCCCCAGCCAGCCACTGCCAGGCCAGAGCAAAAAATGACAACTCCAATACATGATTTGCTCTGGATATTGCTGATATTGCTTTGTGCCTACCTTATAAAACTTCCCCGTTGGCTATTTCTCCAGCCAGGGGATTTTACCCAGATGAATGTGCTCGCCTCCCTCCCGCCGGCTGCCAAAATCCAACTTATCACTAAGTGGAAATAACGCTGTGGCCCCTGGTCGATCAGAGCCGCTATGCTCTTTAGGAGAGGAGGTGAAATGAAACTGTTCCCCGTGTTAACAGCTGCGAAAGCCGACGTGCCGAGAGGTTAAGTGATTTGCCGGGCGTGAAGGAGGATGGTGCCTGGCTCTTGGGAGCCCCGTTTCAGTGGGGGGTAAGGGGAAGGCAGGGCAGGGGGGCAGCCCTGTGGGGGACCATGGACCCCAGGCATCGCCACCAGCCCCAGCCCCCCATCGCTTTCCCCTTCCCATCGCCAGCAGGGCAGCTGGTTTGGGGGGGAGGAAACCACCTGCAATGCACCGACCCCCAGACCGGGCGTAAGTGAAGTTTCACTAGCAAAAAAATATATTCTTCAAAAATCCACCCCCAAAATTAGGTACTGAAAGTGGGTGTTGGGTTTTGGGTGCCAGCATCAGAAATAGGTAGCAGCTGGAATGATTTTTGAACATCTATCTCAGCAGTGCCTACATGTTGGAGGTAAGCGAAGGAAGCAGTGGATTGAGCCAAAATCCAGATGCCTTGAAGCCCACGTGAGTGCACGTGCTCAGCACAGCCTCATGTCTGCCTCGGGACATTTAGGCCTGTTTGGTTGCTTAACCACAGAAAGTGGCACCTTCTAAGAGTGGCCAAAAGGGCCCAGGTATCTACGTAGTCCTTCAACATAGGTGGTGCGGTATATGTTGCTACAGCAGAATAGTTAATTTCTAGAAACGTAATATTTGTTGCCACTTTATTAGAGAATGTGCTAAAAATGAAGGGGCTGTATATATGCAGGTAGGTAACAAATAAGGCACAGTAAAAGGCACACTCAAAAATAGGCAGCGTTGTTCCCCAGTTTTGTAGGGTCGATAAAACTGGTAGCAGCTCCCGAGCAGTGGCTTCGTCTCCCCGCTCGCAGTGTGTTCTTAACACCTTCCTTCACTGCAAAACTGAAGCATTTAACCCAAAACATACAAACAAATCTGTTATTCTCCTCCTTTATTAACCTTCCGAGTCCTCTGAAATCTCACACGAGGAGAAAGCTCTTCCCTTTTCCTTTGTCTAAATAAAGAAGTTTAAACTTTACATACAAATAGACACGTGCATACGTGTAAATGTACCCGTGTAATCAGCCACATGCAGGGTCTCTTTTGCCCTCTCTATAAATACATATACACATATGTATATCCACAGATATACAGGCATGTGTGCGTATGTGTGTGTACAAAGAGAGAAAAAGACTGGGAAAATGAAAGACAAATGTTAGAGAACGATATTCCCAAGCCCTCAAATCCCTAATCATGAGTTTGATGCAATATTTGCCCTAATGGGAAATGATAACTGGCACTATTCCAAAGCAAACCTCGAAGAAAGGAGCAATAAAAAAGGAAAATGCTAGCTTGGCAGTTAAAGAAAGAGGAGCCGAAGCGAGAACTGCTGTCGGAGATAATAAAGAATTAACCACAAACCCCTTTTCTATTAAGCACAAAAAAGGATATTAAAATAACATGCCCCCTCCCTAAATGTTTCAAGGCTTGTGTCATGCTTTGCTGCGCGGCTTCCCCGGGACGTTCTGAGCCACAGGGCTGTGGCCCCGTGCAAGTCGCCTCCCCCGCCTCCCCTCTCGTGCGAGGAAGGCTGCTCCACACCAACGCACAGCAACTCTCTTGCGATCACGCTCCTGGGCGTTTCGGGGTTTTTTTTGTTTAACTTACACAATATGTTCCAAATCTTGCCCTTTCCAAGGAGAGGGAAGACGGTCGCAGCCTGTGACCATGTGGACCTTCAGGAACTGGCTGTGATAGAGCAGCTCTCATGGGCTCCCTCTCTCCTTCCCCCCCCTTGGGAGCATATGCATTGCGAAGCCCCACCGTACAATGCAGCTTTGCTATATTATTTGTACCCTCCATAGGCACAAGGACATCCGTTAAGTACAACTGGAGTCTTAATGCTCTGTTTTCTGGTCATAGCAGCAAATATCATCAGTGCTTTTACTTTCACATTCTTACTATGATTTTCACATTCGTGGCGTTTTTTCCCTTTAAAAATTCCATGTGATAAATTACACAGAAAGTGCCACAGATCTGGGACAAAAATATTTGTGCAAGAAAAAAAATTGAATTAACAGCTGCTAGATACAGGATAGAAGAAAATAGAAGGGAGGGTTGTGAGGCAGGAGGCACTTTTCTATATGATCTTGCCCTCGGGAGCTTACCGGGACATCCCGAAACATTACCAACGGACAGAGACGCTGCTGTCTGCTGAGGTTTGTTTGACTGAGGTTAAGAAGTGCTGCAGAAGAAGTGGGCCAGAGGGCCCCAAATCAGCACCATTTCTCTCTGCTCTCATCATGTGCAGGGTTTCGGTAACCAGTTTTGCCCATTTTGTGACTACCCAAACCATTTTAACAGCAAGATCCAACATAAACCTCCCTTGAAATTTTTACCTCGACTAAATAGCAGACTTTACTGTGGCAATTTTAAATTTCCAAAGTGCTACTCAATGCACTACAGACCCACCAGGCTGAAGTTACCCCTTTATATCAAATCAAAGAAACCCTCAATAATCTTGTATTTCAAAGCCATTATGACCTAACTTTGGTTCATTAGCACATAGGGAGGCATTAATCACACGGAGTAATGAAACGTAACAACTCCTTTGGTACTTTCTTATTATCTGGGTCTTTAATACGCGCTTTGACAAGAGCTGGATTGTAGTGGCTCTAACGGGATTTTGTAGAGCCAGTGCTTGCTCGTGCACTAGGAGTGCCCCAAAACCAAAAATTACACAAGCCAAAAAGATGAAGATGCAGTGAGGAATTGCTAAGAGTTTATCATAAATGTTAAATAAAGTACATCTGCCAGTAAGAGCTTATTAAAAAAAACCCGATGTGTATATTGCATTGATCTTAGCCACTAAGAGGGAGGGTAAAGCTTTAGAAGTGTGTGGGGGGGAGAGGTTAACCTGTACAAGACAATTTTTTAAACCTAAATGTCTTGCTCTTTCGGACTTTTAAAATTCTTTGTGAAGGAGATATAATCCACAACTCCGGAAACTACTAATGCAATCTATCAAAAAAAAAAATAAAAATCAAAGCTCCCTATGTCAGTGCAGAAAAGCAGAGTTAAACATCAGCTGCCTTTTTTTAAAAATATTTAATCAGAATTATACCAACTATTACATGGTTTAAAAGCTGACCATTTGTATGCCAGGACCAGCCTAGGATAATTTCTAAGCTGAGCTTTAAAAAAAAAAAAAAAAGATCAATAAAGGTGTAGGTGGAGAGGTTTAAAAAATAACTACTGGAAATGGTGAGCCAAGATCTTCAGAACAACTTGTCTCTGCCTGAGGTACAGGCAGGCTGGTTTTCAGATCAGTCACCTACAACTGTGGTGTCATGAAGTGGAAAAATACCACCAGGAGTCATTTTTAGCAAAGAACACCAACAGCTCCTTCTCGCATTCGCATCCAGTGAAACTCCATTCCGGTTAGATTCATTGCCAAATTATAAATTCCTATTTGATTTATCAATCACAATTTTATATTGTTAATTCATATGTTCATTAGACAAATCTGTCCCTCCAAGGTAATCACTTAAGGTACTGCTGGCATGTGAACATGCACAAATGGATAATTCTTAATGACCTTCCAAGTTGACATATTTTTGGCATCAGTTTTCTGTATCCTAATTTCAAGCTGCCTCTCTGGTGTTATCATAGGGCTGACTTCACTCAAGAAGGAGGCCTTGTAATTGGAGGTCGCTATTAGGATTGTTCCCATCAGATATCAGCAGAACAAGGAACAATTAAAATCATCTCCTTGGATGAAACCCCTGTGCTTCTAGCTGGGGAGATCGGTAAGCAGTCCTCTGTTTCAGCAGCCTTAGAGGAGAAAATGTTTGCATCATACAATTTGACCAGTTTTGTGACTTTTTCAGTGTTTCCACAGTAAATAATTTTTGGTCTGTGGATGCTTGGAGCAAAAATTAAATAAATAAATATAGGTCATTCAGGCTACTGTTCTGCCAGCTGGTCCGCAAATTGTCTTCCCGCAAGGCCAGGCCAATATCACAGATCTTCTGTGACAGGTTAATGTGGTACAGGTGACTCATGGCCGAACGTACGTATGACATAGCCACCTATTGCAGATGTCCAGCCAAGGAGCTTGAGCTCCTTAGACCTGCAAATGGATCTGTCACTGGCTGTGGATGACAGGTCTGCGGCATTACAGTGCATTTAGGTCAACTACCAGAAAATACAGGAATGTTTTCGCTATTCTCAGTTTGATAGATGGGATCTGCCCAGCTGAATGACCATTATTCGTGGTGACACTCAGGCTCGTCCCAGCCCACGAGCTCTCCCGGCGCAGGCGTTATCCCCACTGGGGCTGCATGGGGGCTCCATCCCCAGCCTCACACTGCTGCTCGTCCAGCGCCGTGAGAAGGGGAAAAAAAAAAAAAAGACAGTCTTAAACACAAGGTTTCCAGGGGTGCCAGCATTTTCGCAGTGCTTCCCAGAGCAGATAAGGGCAAGGAAAGGACAATTTCTGGCACTGCCCACAGGCTACAAGAGGAGGGAGGAAGAAATGTGGGGGGAAAGCTGGGGTAGACACAGTGCCGCCATCCACTGAGGTTTGGCAATTGGCTTTTATGGGTTGGGAGGCAGGCTGGGAAGGCAGTGAGATGGGATGGGAGAAAGAAGCACCAGAGAAGAGCTTTTCCCCAGCTGATGGCCAACACGACCAGCGAAGCCCCTCAAGAAGGAGCCGCTGGGGCGAGAGGGTTGCAGAAGAAGCTGGCAGGGGCGTGCGTGCGATGTGCATCCCCTGCGTATGGCAGGCTGCAGGCAGCGCCCAAGTGCCTCCAAAAAGTTGGAGAAAAGAGTTTGCATCCCTTCCTCAAAAGCACAGCTCGGGTTGCAAATCCAAATGTATGGACAAAATGTAAATGCATTGTGACAAGCTGTACGAAGAATCAAAACAAGGAACAAGGAGCGTATGTTTCTTTTAGAGAAATGTCCTTTATCTCGCAGGCAAAATGAAGCGTGTGGCATTCAAATGTTAAGATTTTTACACACTTTCATGAAATACTAAAGAGAAACCAAAAAAAAAAAAGAAAAGAAAAGAAAAAAAACCAACAAGAAAATAACCCAAGTCCGTGTCACTTCTCAGCTAGTTTGGTTATTGCTGCTCCTGAGTACTGTAACATATGCACTTTCCCTTTTGAAAATGTATCAAAGTTGTTATTTTGGGGGTGGGATAAACTCTTACCCATGCATATCTTATGTTTTGAAGCCAAGAATGCTTAAGAACCTGCTCTGGATCCGCACATCAGATGCATAAGTGATTAGTGACAAGTGACACAGAAACAGAGAATGTGCTGTGTTACGATGAATAATAAACACGCGCAATTTATGCAGGCAGAGCGAGTGGGGAGATGGCATCCTGCGCTTTTTCCATATAAATAATGTGAATCTCTCGGCAATGGAGCCAGGCCGACCGGGGAGTTTCTCCAGCCTGCCAGCCACACAAGCCGGCGGGGAGCAAAGCAGGGACGGGTGAGGAGGGGTCGACCAAAAGCAGGGCTGCTTCTGGTTTCCTATGGGTCATTACAGAACCAACTGATGGCAGTTAATTGTCTCTGAACTAGAATGAGCACAGGAAAATGATTCACAGTGGGAAAAAATATTCACTCTCTGGGAGAAAAGAGCTTTTAGATAAATGAAAAAAAAATATTAGTATAGTTTTCTGCTTCCTGAGTCTCTGGAGAGCATCACTACAGTGCCTGGTGTAAAAAAAAAATTGCCTTGCAATAGGATTGGTGGTGCCTAGCTGAAAAAGCAAATAAAAATTAATTTTCAAATGAACAAACTCAGTTTTTAGATGAAGTTTCTCCAGCAAAGGTGAGCACATGCCCCAGAGAGGCCAGTAGGGCTGAGGTGAGCTGGCAACAGGGGTTCCTGAAGGGCCATGGTGCCCCCATCGGGCACCTCGCCACTCTTCCATATCCATCAGCAAAAACACACGTACCACCACCACCACCCCAAAAAAGCCCCCAAATTCCAAAGCCAGACAGATATTTGTCTTTCCTCTTGTGTGTGCCTGGCCACACACAAACCCCAGAGCTGTGGGGTGATGCACACTTGTCCTCCCTTGGCCCCGCATCCCTCGGCCTCATACTCAGCTGAGGGGGGGACAGTCCCGGGCTGGCCGGGGGGGGTCCTGCAACATCCATGCTTTGCCACCTGCTTTTCTTTGCCCTGTACTGCCATCCCACAAATGAGCCATCCTCCAGGGAAAAAGAGAAATAAATAATAATAATAATAAAAAAAAAAATCCCAAATGCACCTGCTACTTAACTTTGCACATTTTTTTCCTGGCTGTCCTGGCCTGCCAACTCCAAGCAAGCTTTTCTCTCTCATTTTTACACTCTCTCTACACTTCCAGAAATGTACGCACTTGGATAAAAGTAGAACTGAGAGGGGAAAATGCATATTCTGTTAAATAAAAAAAAAAAAAAGTTGAAAAAAGTGTCTAAAAGATGGATGCGTAAGAAATCATAACCATACTTTAACTCTGGGTTTGAGTTATATAAACTGAACTGTGGTAATTACCAAGCTCCTCCAGATTAATAAACAATTACCATAGTAACTACACCATCATATGAAACCTATGCTCATGAATTTTTAAAGCATAAATGGAAATACACGCCAGTTGAAAAAGTCTCCTATTTATTTTGTCCCTGGAAGATGAGGGAGACAGATCCATTAAAGGATCCCGTCAAGTTATTTCTTCCTCCGCTGGTTCCTGCAGCCACACTTCGGACAAGCGCCATATATTATGTACTAACTAGGAAAGTCCATTACGCGGCGTGGGGCTGCGGGCTGGTGAGCGGCGGGGCTGGCCTCGCACCCCGCTTCCCCAGCAGCCCGTGTGCTCTCACGCCTCATGTCCTCGGGGGGTGGGGGTGGGGGTGGTGTTAGGCGACATAATACACCTCTTTCTGTGTCAAAATTTAAGGGGTTAGCTGGCACAGCAAGTTGTCCCCGTTTACCCAATGGGCTCTTTATTTTTTTTATGGATAACGCATGAGAAAAGATTTCAGGTTGATGTTGCAGGACCACACGTGGGAAAGGCATCTCCATCAAATAGTTGGTAAGCAGATGACCATGGCACAACGTACACACCCAAATCTAGCCTGATTGAACCTTATTTCCAGCACATCCACCAGCGTCCCACTGGGCTGACCCTGCCACAGGGCACAGCACAGCCTATTTTCTACGAGTGGAAAAATCCAGCATGAGCTGCTCTCGTGCCAGTGAATTACACCCGGGGCCATGCTGGGATCCTGGGCTCAGCCACCGTGGAAGGGCTTTGCTGCAGCCCCTGTGCCTGGTGCAGCCCCCCTGCATGGTCTGACCCCACTGCAACAGAGGCAGCGAGGATGGGCAAAGACATTATGAAAAATTTCTTCACTGAAAGGGTTATCAAGCACTGGAATGGGCTGCCCGGGGAAGTGGTCGAGTCCCCATCTCTGGAGGTATTTAAAAGATGGGTAGACGAGGTGCTTAGGGACATGGTTTAGTAGTGGACAGGTACAGTTGGACTTGATGATCTTAAAGGTCTTTTCCAACCAAATGATTCTATGCAACGCTCCGAGCAGAGCAGCATTAAACCAGCTGCAGACTCCTGTTATGCAGGAGCAGGCATCACAGTTGCAGTACGGCAGTACAGCCGCACGGCCGCCCAGCCGCACGGCCAGAAGGGTGTCTCGGTTTGGCATTGCCTTCCCCCCCCGCAAAGGCTGAGCAGAGCAGCCCCTCAGCACTGCCCCATGCTCCTCCTGCCTCTGGGCTGCTCCTGCCAAAAAGTGCCAAAACATGTCCTCGCTTGCTCACACAAGGCATCGATGATTAAACACAGCCTATGAGATGCACATGAGGTCGTTAAAAAAAATAATAAAGGCTTTCTCCTCCACCCACGTCCACTCTCGTGTTTTACTATCATAGATGAAAATTTGGTTTGAAAGCTTGCACCCTTATGTTGAAGCTTTAACACAGCTGGGCCTAGCTTTAATGCACTTTGCTATTTGTTTGTAACATGTAAAAAAGAAACATATCAAAATGCCAGATAACAAGATTATATATCAACCTGTTGATAATTCTGACAGGAAAGCTGAAAAGCAGCACTGAGTTAAGAAATACTGTTCGGCATTCGCAGTAATAGTCTAAAACATGAGGTGAGACCTCCACGCTTCAAGTTTGAGCCACTTACTTTTGATAATTTTGATGAGCCGAAATAATATCCCCCTTTTGCAAGAAAGTATTTCTTCAGACACTCTGAGAGTTAGGAAAGCCATTAAATCCTTGTGGATTGAAGGTAGAAAAATAAATTGTATGTATTTTAGACTTTGAATGATCTTCCTGTAGCAATTTTCGGGAAAAAAACCTATGAAGAATTCTGCAATTTTAATCTCCTCAGTAGCTTCCCATTACTAAACAAGCAGAACGCCACAGTACAAATGTGGATGTTACATGTCATCTTGATCTGCTGCTTTTTTCTTTCATTAAAGCTTTAATGCAGCAATTATGGCTACGTTGCCCTATAAAAAAAGGAAAAGGCAGTTTACTTTAAAAAGTGAAATTGCATAGCCTACTATTTAATTATACACAAATGTAAATGGCCTATTTTTCCATAACTGGTTATTACAGCACTGTTTTACTTTCTGAGTTTTCACAATCTCTAAAACCTACAACGCTTCCTGCTATATAATTGTTTTGCTACATTATTGTTTTCATCTTATTTTTTCTTTTAATGCGAGTGCAGCGGGATAAATCTTGGTTTTAAGCCAGCCAGTACTTCATCTACTTAAGCTTTTATAGATGAAGATTGCTGTAATTATCAGAATACCCACTTATTTCTGAAGTATTATCTTGGCAACCTGCTGGCATTTACAACCAATTAACAAGCTTTGCCCATTAGTTGCATAAGGGGTATCACAGAGTAAAGCCATTGTGTGCTAATTTTCTATTTTAGATAATCAGTTTGGCCATCCAAAATGGAAAGGGGAAGAAAAGAAAGGTTTGACACCCAGTGGCAGACATGTAAAAATGACTACATGCCTCCCAGAGACAAAGGTATCCAGCAACTGCATGATTGCTTCACTGTCGTCACCACTGGGTTTTAAGTATTTATTCCCTTTGTCTCTTTTGGAAGAGAAAATAGAAAGTACGGCTTCAGCAAAGTAATCATGTCCTCTTTTTATTTTTTAAACAGACTGTCTTCTCCCTCTGTCCGCTCGGGCTTGTAATTTCACCAAATTGTACAAGTGTTAAACACGATTTCTGAAAAAAAAAAGAAAAAAAAATAAGAAGAGGAGAAAGAGAGTGAAAGAAACCTGGCCGTCTGCGGAAATCACAGCTTTCCTCTTCTAATCACGGGGACCGCGCAGAGACCTTGTGCCGAAGGCAGCCTCTCTTGCTTGCCTTGCCAGCACCGTGCTTGGTTAAAGCCATGAGCCGGCTGGGCGTTTTAACCAGGCGACACTATCAGCAAATGGGCTCCCGGCTGTCCTTCGGCTCCCGGCTGATGAGCTGCGTGCCAGTCCTGGCCACCTTCTCCCTGCCCTGGAGGGTTTGGGGCAGGGGGACCCCCGCCACAATGCTGACTCGTGGAGTCACACTGGGTGCTTCTCCCTGGGGAGAGGGGAATAAAAAGCTGTGAGTTTAGGGGATTTTTTTAAGCATTAACCTTTGGTTAAGGAACAGTTTCCTTTCGCCGTTGCCTGGTGCAGAGCAAGGAAGAAGCATTGCCACATGGGTGCCCTGGGTGGGAGGATGCTCCTGCCTGTGGCCACAGTGCCACTTCCCCATGGCATCCCCATCTCCAGAGCTGCCCCATGAGAGCCCCAGCCCCACTTTGCTGCCCCATCCGCATAGCCTTTAGTCAGGTCCTGCCTCAAGCATGGGCGCCATACCCCAAATCCAGCACAACAGGGATGCGGGCACAGCTTGCTCCGGCATCCCAAATCAGCACCGCTCTGCCCCTACCCACCCACTGACCCCGCACCACACCAGTCCCTGCCTCTGCCTTCCTACCCCACCCCTGCTGCCTGACCGGCACCGGGCACAAGGCTCGGTCCTCCCTATTCTCCCGCTGAGCCCAGGCTGTGAGCTTGGCCTTTCTCAACATCGCCATCCCATCCTGCCCATGGCAGCCGGGACCAGAAGGGTCCCCTCCACACCAAGGCTCATCCCGCGCTGTGTGGCAATGGGCAAACTGGGGCTCTAATCCTGCCCAGGGAGCCTCAAGGTAAATAATGACGATGAAATGATTATGCTGGAGGCAGCAGGGCTTGCCCATTTAATTGTATATAAAATTAGATGTTAGACCTGGTATAGATGCCTGCATTTTGTAATAAGGATAGAAACTAATCAGTTTAAAGATGAGTGCAGTCCTTAAGGCATGGTTGGATCCCATTTACTCCGTTGAACAGAACGGGTGGATGGTTCCTGTTGTAAAATGGTTTTATAAAATGTAGCGAACTGTACAATGACGTGTTTTATTTGCCTCCTGTGGTTTAGATTCATATTTTGCTTTAGCATAAGTTAAACAAAATTAAGACTATGATTATGCTAAGAGGATGCAGCCAGTAAAGTAAAGATAGAAAATGTTGAACTCCTCGAAGTCATAAAGAATTATCAACTGTGCAATTAGTAAAGACTGAACATATACACTGAAGTCTATTAAGTCATAAATGAATGAGAACAATGTTGTGCTTGGCAAGTTAATGTGTATATTTGTCTTAATTATTTTAAATTAATTGCTATTGGCTATGATCATTAGAAAATTTAAGATTTAAGTAAGGTACGGCGTAAACCCCCTCCTACAAAATTAATCTAGTTATACAGCCAAACTGTTTTTTTAATTGTCTAGGCTACTGAAAAGGAAGAAGTAAGAAGGGTCGATGAGCAGGGATGGCTCTGAGCTCCTCGCAGCCTGTCTCCTCCGATGCTGCCCCCAGCTTGAGTGCACTGAGGGCCCTCCGCTGCTGGCCGGCAGCACAGATTCCCCGGGCACCCCTCTCTACTGTCAGCTCCAGCAGCAGAAGAGCTCCCAGGTGTCCCCTTCACAGGCACCTCAGGACAGTTTCCCCCCAGATATGGCAGCCCGCGCAGTGGGGCAGCACACCATCAGCCCAGGCACCACCAGCAGAAGGCTGTTGATATTTCTTCTCTGCGTGATCACACAAAGGTTATTGTTGAAATGGGGGAAAAAAAAAAAAAAAAAAAAGTAGATTTCTCCCAGTCCTTCACTCCTGAAGGACCCTTGAGAGATGAAGCTTATCCCAAGCTAAAGGAAAACATTTCTGTGAATGGTCCTTGTATAATAGAAGTACCACACCAGTGTAGCAGTTTACCTAGAGCCAGCTAAGGCGCTCTGCATGCCCATGTCTCCGCAGGGAGCGATGGCCCACAGAGATGCCCCCACCTCCCGCTGCAGGAGTCCTCCGCAGCTGCCCACAGGGCACCACGGCTGCACAGCTCCTGGCACCAAAGGGCTGGTGGACACTGCACAAGGGCAGGACAATGCCGCTCCCTGTTGTCAGGCACTGCATGCCCTTCTTGGGGTGCTTTCAAGGTGCTACAACTAGCCAAGAGTAGGAACCGAATGGGGCAATGGGTCTTGTCCAAAAATGAGCATTTCAGAAAAGCCAATTTTTTTTTTTTCTGATGTTTTGTAAATTAAAAGTTTTGATTTCTTGTTATGAAATGTGATTTGGAGATCACCTGTAATCGTCTTTCATTTACTTTTCAGAATAAAGATGGTTAAAACCAGAAGACAGGTTTCCATTTTGCTAACAAACCCCCTGTATTTTAGGGGATCTTTTTTTTCAAAGTCTCAAGTTGGCCACCAAATGGAAAAGGCAGTTATTTGGCCAGTTCTAATTAAGCCATTCCCAGCCAAGGTGAGTGTGTCCCAATAGCCTTACCAAGATGTTGGAGGCAACTGGGAAATTGGTGAGCAGAGAAACTCTTACCAGGGAAATGAAACAGTACCAAAAAAAAATCCCCATTATATGTTCTGCATCAGCAAGGGAAGAGACACGTTCCTCCAGGACTCTAATCTCCATCACTAATATTATTATTAAATATTTACATACCACCCTAAGTTTTCATGACACTTTGCAGAGATAAAAGGTGCTTTCTCTGCACTGAAGATCTTACAGCTTACGTCAGACAAACAAAGAAAGCAAAGTTAGCAGAAAGAAGACATGGTGAAGAATAAGAAACTGATCTAAGGCTGGTGACCCAAAAGCATTTTTAAATGGTAACAGAGCACAGGACTCGGGCTGAGAGAAGCCAGCGGCATCAGGACCCATTTTGCTTTTAGTAGCCAGCTGACCATATTTCAAGCTCACAGTGGCCCTATGGCCCTATTTCCCCACAGCTCTGGCCCAAACAAAGAAAATAATGGCATCCTGCAACCCCTAGAAAAATACTTTTTTTTTTTAATCTGACTTGTGTAAGGAGAAGCGAAGTTGGGATGCCACAGTTCAGCCATGCATTTTCCCAGTATGCACAAGTGGGAGAAAGACTGTTACACTGCACCACTGAGACGAAAATAGAAATAAGAGTTGCTCGGTCCTTCAGCTTGGGTTTTTCTCCATTTTGCTTTGTTCCCTTACTTTTTTTTTCATTTCTGACAGTGAAACTAGAGAGCCCCAATGAATTCAGACACAGACAGCTGGGGTGGCTCTGGCCCTCAGCTGTGGGGCGAAGCGCCGCGGCAGCAGAAAAGCCAAGCAGTGCAGGTAGAGAAATGGGAATACTCAGCACAACCCTACCTGCCTGGGGTGTGGGGCGGAATCCTGTCCAGCAAAGTACAGGGAATACACCTCTTCAGAAATGATACTAAAAGCCCATCTTGTGGAGGATATCACTCTTTCTATAAAGTCTGTAAGATAATTTAATGTATTTTAACGTAGGCATTGTTAACATCTTGGGTAGCCAAGCCAAGCCCGATGTTAAGCTGCTGTAGGAGAATGCTCTGCTGCTGCCTTTTCCCCTGGGCACAGAGGGGAGCCAGTGGCCCCAAAGGGAGCCAAGCCTGCTCTGCAGCTCTCCCCTCTGCAGTGCCGCAGGGCCTGTCCCCAAAACCCCCAGGGATGGGGGGACTGTGGAGGTGGCAGCAGCAAGGGCAAAGCCACCAGGCTTGGGGACAGCAAGAGGGAGATGAAGAGGGGAGGTGACGGCACCTCCAAAGGAGGGGGTATCGGTGCCCCAGCTCAGGGGATGAAGACCCCTTCTGAGTCCCCACCACCCACTTACAATTTTCCTTCACAAACCTGGTGATCAAGGAAAAGAATATTTACATTTTTTAATTTTTTAACAGTAATCCTAGCCTAATCAATGGTAATGAGAACTTTCCCCAGGTTTCCTAGAAGAAATGCGTTTGTAGATGGACACGAGCCATCGTGCAGAGAGAGAAGCAGCAGCGCTCATCGATTCACCTGAGAACGATGGGCAGGACATGCAGGGCAGATGAAGTGTAGTCTAAGGCATATAGCAACATATATATCTGCAGACACAGGCATGCATGCATGTACACACACACACACATACACACATGTATGTGTGTGTATATATATATATATATATACACACACAGATACACATATACACGCTCCTAGCAATTCAGTTAGATTAATTTGCTTTGGCTATTCCATTATTTTACTGTAGTCCTTGTATAGCACTTAAAGAATCAGGTTAAGCATTCTGCATTAGATAGACAAACAATGCTTCTTTACCTCCGCATGGGTGTTGTGAGACTTTAATTAATATTTGTAAAGTGCTTTCAGATCCCCAGAAGAAAGGCACTATAGAAGTGTGAAGTCTGATTATTTCACAGCATACAAAAGTAGAGGTGAAAAGAAATATTCTCCTCCTTACACATAAAACTACTGATCTCAACTCCTGCATTTAAAAAAACAAGATGTTAAGAAAGAAAAGAATTCTGACCATGAACCTACTTCAGGCTTCCCCTTTGCCTTTTTCATCTGATTTCTGGTTGAGTGAAATAATAAACTATTGTATTGCTGTAAACTCTTTGTAAGTAGATTTGACTAAGACAACAGAGTTCAGTGCCAGCAGCTACTCTGATCATTCTTTTAAATGGAAATTTACCGTCTGCTGCATCACATGGAAAAAGAACTTTCCCCAGGTTTCCTAGAAGAAATGCGTTTGTAGATGGACACGAGCCATCGTGCAGAGAGAGAAGCAGCAGCGCTCATCGATTCACCTGAGAACGATGGGCAGGACATGCAGGGCAGATGAAGTGTAGTCTAAGGCATATAGCAACATATATATCTGCAGACACAGGCATGCATGCATGTACACACACACACACATACACACATGTATGTGTGTGTATATATATATATATATATATATACACACACAGATACACATATACACGCTCCTAGCAATTCAGTTAGATTAATTTGCTTTGGCTATTCCATTATTTTACTGTAGTCCTTGTATAGCACTTAAAGAATCAGGTTAAGCATTCTGCATTAGATAGACAAACAATGCTTCTTTACCTCCGCATGGGTGTTGTGAGACTTTAATTAATATTTGTAAAGTGCTTTCAGATCCCCAGAAGAAAGGCACTATAGAAGTGTGAAGTCTGATTATTTCACAGCATACAAAAGTAGAGGTGAAAAGAAATATTCTCCTCCTTACACATAAAACTACTGATCTCAACTCCTGCATTTAAAAAAACAAGATGTTAAGAAAGAAAAGAATTCTGACCATGAACCTACTTCAGGCTTCCCCTTTGCCTTTTTCATCTGATTTCTGGTTGAGTGAAATAATAAACTATTGTATTGCTGTAAACTCTTTGTAAGTAGATTTGACTAAGACAACAGAGTTCAGTGCCAGCAGCTACTCTGATCATTCTTTTAAATGGAAATTTACCGTCTGCTGCATCACATGGAAAAAATATAGAACTATTTTTCACAGCTTGTTCACTGAACAGATTATTGGAGGGAAGAAAAAATAAAAAGGCTTCATTTTCTACAGATCCCAAATCTCAGCATAGAAAGTCTTGGCAATTTCCTTTTGAGAGGAGACAGATTTCACTTTCACATTGATTTAACAATGAGAAGTGCATCCAAAATGAGGGCCTGATTCTGAACATTTAAATGGTTAGCCATGGTTGATTCAATAGCTTATCTATGGGAGCAAAATTACTCACATCCATCAGTCTATGTAGGATCTGGTCCTAATATAGAACCAGTTCTTGATGTCATAAAATCTTTTTTAACAGCATCTTGTGTTACATTTAATTTATTTCACATGGCCTCATAAAATAAGATAAAAGCTTGTAAGTCTAAAAGTCATATAAAGAGGATGGAAAAAAAAAAAAGTCCTACCATGTATTCGTGTTTATTAAGTATTATCTTTATGCAACTTCTAGAGTTTTAACTCCAGAATTTCCAAGATTTTTGCTAATCCTAATAGCAGTCAGCAAGAGCTGCCAGCACGTAATATAAACAGATTACAACATGCACACTTTTTGGAGAAGAAAGTCCTTCCCAAAGCTCTCTCCCTTTCAGCTCGTGCTAACAGCGCAGAATCTCACAAAGGTGCCTTACCCGCTTGCCCCTCGCCTGAGCAGGGCAGGGGCGGGCAAAATCCCTGCCCTGCCTGGTTCCTGGGCAGTACCGCTGTACGGCCTAACCTCTGAATTTAGCCCAGGAAGCTCCAGGCAGGGTGACAGGCACAAGAAATACTGGTTTGTGTCAAACATGGTTTAATCTGGTGGCAGTTTAAAGAGTGCGCAAGCAACCCTCTAGTTCACCTATTCTTAAATATAGAGAATGGCTCCAAACAGCAAAGCCTGTAACAGAAAAACACCTTCAGAGCCAAAGGCGGCCTCACCCTTCTTTAAATGGAGGTTACAGAATGCTGCCCCTCTACCACTGAAAGCGCACTTTCTGCTTATGTCCCAGGAGGGTAAGGAATGGACTATGGCCATGTACCCCAGGATTTAGGATGAGCTCACGTGCAGGCAGGGGGACATGGCCAGGAGTCCCAGGAGGCACCATGGTAGCCTCTGGTGTGTGAGAAGGAAAGCAGGTCCAAGGGTGTAGCTTGGCACCCACAAATTCCCCACAGAAAAGGGACTCCTTTTCCAGTCATTGAGGGATGACATTTCTGGCTGCTGGGAGGTAAGAGAATTCAGGGACACGAGTCAGGAGGCAAATCTTGGTCTGCCTTTGGGGCTTCCAAAGGGTGTGGGGGGGTGTGGGGGATGGTTGTGTGTGCTTCTGGGTGGCGGGGCAACCAAATTCCAAATGGGGCAACTTTGTATTCACAGTATGGATCCTTTACTTGTGCAAGTGTATAATAGAAATCATTATAAAAGTGCCTTCAGCATCTCAGTGCACGTCAGTGACTTCAGAGCGCTACTGGTGTGAGTGCTTGTTTCCCAACAAGAAAAAAATTTGTAAAAATAAAAAAAAACCCCAGGTCCCTGGTTCTGATGCCCAGGAGTAGGCATCATAACAGGCTAAGGGAATGTTACATTAAAAAAAAAAAAAAAAAAAAGAGGTGTCCTTTTTTTCAGCTACCATTTCCTTAATTTATCAATGGTAACCATTACCATAAGAAAATTATGAGGTCTTACCTGCCGCTGCTGCTAGTAAACTGGTTTCGCTACCAGAAGGCCATCACAGACTAGCAGTTTTAGGAACCAGCAGCAGACCTTTCGTCTGGGAAGCGCGAGCCAGAGGCAAACCCAGGGGTACTGTGGAAAGCAAACACTGCGCTTCCAACCTAAGCCCTGCAAAAGAAAAGTTACTTTTGATGAAGTAAAAGGATTCCTGAGGACAACTTTTCAGTAAAGATAATCTTTAACCACAATCTGACACGACAGTCAATAAATAGCTTCAAGATAATTGCACGTACCTCTTTGGTAGGCAGTGGTCTAACCCAGGCAGAGATGCTTTTAGAACATGGCTGTTCTCACCAGCCCTTGATATTTTTCTTGCGATCCAGGCAACATCCACACTGAAAAACCTACGCCACAGCTGTCAGGGCTTCTCTCCAGTAGATAATTAAATTCCAACTCTATTGCCATTGTGACAAGTGAGCTCAAGTTTAGTGATACCATCCCTGCCAACCGAACAAGAATGAAAGCCTTCAGCTGCACAGCCCTTAATCGCTTTGCTGAAAGAAGAGGTGCCTGCAGTACTTACCGGCATCCTCCCAGGGTAGGTGTTCAGCCTCCAGGAGATATCTGACAATAACATGAATACGTCTCAAGGGATGATTGCATTTGGATCAGTGTGCTTACGCAGGAAGGCCTGGCAAAAGTGGAGCAAGTCAACAAGTTTAAAGGACTTTCAAGATCTCTTCCAAACCTGAGAAAGGCAGGGTTTAGCTTGGGCAGTCTCATGGTAGGGTTTTGCTAAATGCAAAGATGAAACCATTGGCATTTTCTCCTAGGGATTGCCCTCTCAAGTTGCTCTTTTAGGTAAAGAGTTTATTTTTTCCTCCCCATTTGACTACAACCTGTGGATCCCATATTTTTTGCAGATATGTCTATTTTCCTTAGAATATAGCTTTTAAACTAAGCTTATCCATCAAAAATCAGACCGCACATTAGCTAGGACCTATTTAACTCCCTAATAACCACTTTTTCATAGATATCTTGCTTCACACTTAAAATCTGCTATTTCTAGGCTAGTTATCGAACTATCCAATTTCACGTACAGCTAGGGGAAAACTATTTTTTTCTCACAAGAGAAGAATACTGCTTGACTTCTAGTATCACAGAGAGACTCCCCCAGTTAATAAAGGGTGACTAGGTCCCATGTTTAAGAACCACACGAGCCATATCTGTTCCCTTGCTTTGCCTGTTGCTGAGGTGTTTAAAGCCAGTGTTCCTGCTGCAGTGGCTCCATGATGGCCACCGTGGAAATCACAGCTGCAGGGGCATACATCTGCCTCCGGCGTGCTGTGCCAGCCAAAAGCAGCTCAGACCCCACACAGCCTCCAGGCTCTCACCCGGTATGCAGGAGGAGGTATATATGGCCTCCGGGGAAGCACTCCAGGAGCCTACTGCTAAGCCAACGGCCAGAAAATGCAGCACATTTGAGCAGGAAATTAAACCTGACTCTTCCATCGCCTCAACAAATGGCTCAACCAGCCTGCTATAAAGTCAGTCTCTTGGAAGTCTCTCCATCCCCTCTTAAAACCAAACACCAGCACAGAATTTCTGAATCAAACTGGACTGCCCCAGTCCGTGGGACGTCAGCGTTGGCAGCTGGGTGGGGAGGTCTGAGGCTTGACAACACCTAAATGCTGGGTGTAGAGATTTAAAATTGTGGCTAAATAGGTTGGCCCCTTTCTAGATCTCATCCTGGGCTCCCAAAAGCTGCGTTTATTCACCACCCTATGTGCTTTGCTTGCAGCATTGGCTTCCCTGCTTGTCAACACGCCGATTTCTGAATTCTCAGTGCAAAGGAAGCCTTTCATGGTTTGGCATCCTCTTATATGTTTATGCTTCTCAAGATATATTCTCTAGCCAAGTCTTTAAGTTCTTACATTAGTCCCCAAGCCCAGACATCAATCTGTTGCTGATCAGGTCTTTTCACATCATGCTGCTTTTATCTGGAATGCTGTTTTTGATGCTTCCAGGGAAGCTCTGGCTGATGTTTTTAAGAACGTGGTTAATTTTTTTTCCTTTTTGTTTAAAATGACACTTGAGCACAGCTATTTCTTTTAACCTTTTGCTTTTACTGTAAGACTTTAGCAAGAAATTTGCCTTATAAATGCTATTATACCGGGGAGGTCCTGATTTGCATCTTTGTCCTTGGATAGTGTAGAGGCAGCACAGGGGTTACAAACAGAGAGAGATTGAATTTTTTTTTTCCCCTTTTATAGTCTACAATAAAAAGTTTCTTTAAAGGGGAAGAAAAGAGAGGCACATGCTTAATATTGAAGAAAAGCCTGCTTGTGCTTGATACATTGAAGAAACAGTTCAAGAACACTTCATCCTCCTGCAACTATTTCCCGCACTTCTGCCAAGGTTAGGGAAACCTTGGGTTCGCTGCCGTCTGAATACCGCAGGCTGGTATCAGTCTGAACAAGTTCAGCTGACTGCTTAGAAGATTTTCGTCTTTATTCTTCCTCCTGTTGTCTCTCCACTTTGGCAAATAGAAATCGCCTTCGGCTTTGGGTGAGGCCTCAGCCTGAAAGCGCCCAACAAAGAGAATTCCCCGAGAGATGCTGGCTGGGGGTCAAGGTCCTTCCATTGAGTCCCCCAACTCGGCTGTGCTGGAGATCAGCCAGCTGTCATGAAAACGAGACTCTGTGGATCAGCATGGTCTGGGACCAGGTGGGTCAGAAAACACAACAGCATAGCCTGATAAAGGACTGAAAAATTAGACTAACAAAAAAAAAAAACCCGCAAGAAAGATCCACCACCCCTCATATGTAAACTCCCATTTTTCCACAACAGTGAAGAAATAAACAAAGTGGCAGAAAGCAAAAGTATCAGGCAAGTATGGCAAAATTTACCTCATTTTTCATTTGACTTTAAATAAAAAACACTGCTGACTAAAACAATCCTTGGATGCTGATTGTTTTTTGCACACAGCTCCTCTGATGTACAAACCAGAAGAGGAGCAGTGCTGGGATGGAGAACAGACTGACCGGGAGATCCCCGCTCTGCACAGCTGTGGGACACCCAGGCCAACACGACTACAGATGGAGGGATACAGTCCTGTCCCCCCGGCTCGCTTCAGATTGCCCCTTACTCCTGGAACCAGCCCACCCGTTCATTGCCCTTTTGCACTGCTTTAGGTCTAAGGTCTAGGTCAACACAGGGACTGAAAACAGTATTTTGTCACTAATGTATTGGATGATTAACCAGAGCCAAAAATGAAGCATTAGTTTAAATTTAAACTTTTAAAATTAAATTAAAAAAAAAAACAAACCAAAACAAAAAAAGCCAAAATGTCTGGAGCGCCTCATGCAGAAATGTCTTGGGTCTGATCATTGCATCATGGAGTATAAGCTCGAATGGGCTCTGACAGAGTTGCAACTGTTCTTATCACCATGGAGCTGCCCCAGCATTTGTGTGGAGACAACAATACTCTCCTGAACTCATTCTGTGTGTCTTACAGTGAGAGCACCTGGGTAAACCTGACCTGTTGGTTCATGGAAAATAAGGCAAAAATACAGAAGATTCCTCCTCTAATGGTCATCTTCTTTGTAATAAGGATCACGCTAATTGCTGCTTTCTCTCACAGGACCATGGTCTGGGCCTAATGGTAAGAGCTGCAGTCATTTAGAGATGGGAAATGGAGAACACAGGGATGGGGAAGAGCTGGATTGCTTCAGCAGATAAAGGAGAGCAACTCCTTCTTCTCTGTGCTCCCTTGGAGAAACTGCTGAAGACACATTACCATGGCTACCTACCTCAGCAGATGACTCTTTTTTTTTTTCAGATATTTTGTGGCAGCAGAAAGGACCCCAATGAAGGCTTTCCTCTTTCTTCCATGAGGAGATGCCAGCTGTGGTTCCCGCTTCCAGATATTTTGTGGCAGCAGAAGGGACCCCAATGAAGGCTTTCCTCTTCTCTCTTCCATGAGGAGATGCCAGCTGTGGTTCCCGCTGGCCAGCCCACCTCCTCCTGCAATACCTGCACCCATCAGCCCCTCCAAAATCCTCTGTGGACTGGGGTTGCCTGTGCCATAGCACTGGGATGCCTTGCCTCTGCTCCCAAGGGGCTGCTCTCTACTGCTCTGGTCAAACTCTGGAGATGAGCTTCCAAAAACCCCACCAGAGCCTTGGGGGCCTGTCAGGGAAAGGGCCTGGGTCCTGCTGCGCTGGGGGAAAGCTCAGAGGTGGGAAACAGCAGGAGAAGAACCAGAGGAACAGGGGAAGAGCACAGGTTTACTGGGGAGGAGGCAACCGGAGGGAGTGGGGTGCACTTCATGATTGTCAAGTCTACTTTATGATACTTTTTTTTTTTTTTTTCCCTTTCTGAACAACTGTGGTTAGAAATGCCCTAATTGGCTGTAATGAAGTTAGTGGCTAGTAACCGGCGGGCAGCTGGCCAAGGAGAGCCAAGGAGCCATGGCAGTGCTCCTTGGCCTGCCCACCGCAGGGTGCACTCCATGCAGGATGGCAAGTGGCTTTGCCCCAACGCCCCCGTCGCTGGGCAGCAGCAGAAAGGGGGACTGGTCGCCAACAGTTGCAGCCACGCCGCAGCCCCATCCCGGGGCTCCCAACCTGCAAACAACAGCGCTGGACTCCTCACGCCACTGCCTAACTCCTCTGCAAACAGCATTCGTAAATCCCCGCCACGTCCCCCAGACGCGGCAGGTCGGGACACGGAGGAGGGCTGGGCTGCAGTCACACTCCACCCCACGAGCCCAGCAACTTCATTGAACACATACGCATTCAAGGATTACTCTAACGTTGCTCATTTCTAGGTCAATTATTGACTTGAATCATGTTAAAGTTTAACATAAATATGCTACTATATCACCTGCACATATATTATGATAACTGTATGGTTACAAAATTCTTTTAAAATAAGAGGGAAACTAGCTACTACCGGATAATAAAGGCTCACAGGTACCTCTAACGCCCATGCAAAGAAATACAAAGGTTCCCGTCACCTTTATATCAGCTTCACAAGGAATAATTGATTTAGATTATTAAACACACCTACAAATTAATTATTCTCCAGTTAAAATCTTTGCTTCCTAAAAATGTTTTGTCTAGCCTTATCAGAGAGGAAAGAAGTGGGGAGTAGAGGGTGAGCAGAGAAAGGAAAGGCATCATATCATAAGCAGCTTGTAAACCTACAAACAACATCAGAATAATCTTTTAAAAAAAAAAAAAGCACTGCTAACTTTTTTCACATTTTCACAAACTTTTCAATTAGGATTTCTTCCTGGCTATTTAAATATGCTTAAAGTAATGATTTTCTGTAATTTGTCTTTTTCCTTTGGAAACATACCGTGCTATTGTCAGCTTTAAAAAAGAAGCAATTTTCTGACTTTTGAGATTGAGCAGGTCATGGAAAAATTACTACTGTGGGAACCTATAATTAAATAGAAAATGCAGCTGCACTTATAAAAAACTAAAATTAAGTTTATTCTATTAATACTTGATTCTAGAACGGTATTTGACTCTTCAGACACGGGTCTTAGCTGAAACTGTACCTTACCTGCAGAACATCACTAACTGCACAGCTACTCGCAACAGCAGACATGATATAATATGTACAAACATATTGCCAATTATTTGCTGCTCATCTGAATTAGATTCAGCATAGCACAACAGTCATTTGCACACATTGTCCCTTTCTTTCCCCCTTTCCTAGTATTGGCACTGCATCTTTGGGTGTTGGTTTTTGTTTTTTTTTTTTAAGGAACTCAATTAAAATAAATCTACGTAAAATCAGTAATGTTTATTATAAATTTTACTAGAGGAAAGAAGTACAGAAAGGGACTTTTGAACAAAATTACGTAGTACATCTGAATTGAATAAAGATCTCTTCCCAGCATTTGACTAGTCATGAAACAGAGACAAGATTCTACACAATACCATGTTACAAATCCAGGCTTCGTGTATATGTAAAAAAAATTATCATAGTTCCCAACTGAATGTTTACACAGTACCAAATACAGGCTTTGAATTAAATTCTAAATGAAAATATTGAAAAAAAAAATGTTGTGACCGACGATAGATTTTAAACCACCTAAAATATACAAGATTAACAAAAGCCTCACCGAGAAAATAAGGTACAGGCATGTTGACTAACAATACATGAGACTTGTTCTGATGTCAGATGATAAAAAATACTCACACAGAATTCTTAAAAGAACTGTATAAAATTAGGAGGAGGCCAAATCAGTCTAAAATAACGGTATTAATTTTATTTAATCATAGTAATAAAAATCGCATTTTTAAAATAATTGCATTTAGGATGACCACCTTTCATGATTTTCTAGGGTAATAATAAGTGAGATTCCACAACCCATCCTTATTGCATGATATTATAGAAATTACTAAATATAAATGTTCTTTTATATATTATACAATAATTTGTAAAACTATATTTCCTTTAAGCCTCCGCTAACTCATTAAGTTTGAGGTTTTCTTTTTCTTTTAATAAATAGGAAGGAAATTTTCCATCTTCTTTTCATCAATCATTTTCACATATCCAGCTTTCTGTGCTCTTAGAATGAACATAACTAAACCCATACAGTTTTATATAAATGTCTATACCCTATTTATAACATATAAGAAGCTGAAATCCTTTCTTCATGTGCAAACTGAACTTCACTATTTTTAATACACTTACTTATTATATCTAATACAGCTATCCACGACTACTGTGAAAATGAAAACAGCATATCAGAAATGGTTAAAAAAAAAAAAAAAAGATTTGCAAAGAAACATTATACGCAACCTGGGAAAGATTTTTTTTTCCCCTTTCAGAAACGACTTGTGAGCGACAGTGTTGTCGCAGAGAAAGCCCACAAAACCTATATCATCGTGTGCACTGCTTGATTAGGATGCCCAGAAATGATCCTAAGAACTAGCAGTATAATTATTTCGATTTCACATCTACAGCTTGTTTTCTCTCAGCTGCCTGTTTGGTCAGTGGCATGACTTTTTTTTTTTCCCCTCGCTTTGTGCCGTGGAGCTGGATTTCTATTTTCCAGCTGCATATATTCCACGGAGAAAAGGAAAACTGATCCATGAAGTTCCTATTTGCATAAAGCACAGAAACATCTGTCACAAGATTCTTGTTGGTGGATTGAAGCATCAGGAGATACTGCCGTTGATCATCTGCCCTTAATAATACTGAATTCTTTTTCTGTCAACAGGAGCTCTGAGTGAGGGCGTTTAAGGAGGCAGAGAAAAGAGAATTTGTTCAGAGAAGACATATCCTTACTATTTCTTGAAATGAGTGATCAGTTACGTGATGCTGTCTCACACAAACACTCAGAAATGAGCTCTGCCCCAGGATCAGCAAATGCCCTGTTCCATCTGATACCAGTTCTTTGCAAATACAGATCTTATAAAGGTATATGATGATTTAATCAGCATCCTGCAGTTGCCTACAAGGCATAGCAGCTTTTTTTTGTTAAACTTTATGCAATGAATGATCTGTGGTAGCAGGGCTAACATTAGAAAGTGCTCAATCTGAAGTGCTGGTTTGAGTTTTGATTTCATTTTAGGGAATCAAATAAAAAATCTCGAGGAAGACTTATCTGTGTCTCAGATCAGGAAAATTTTCATTCTGTTTCTGTATGTATATATAATGCATGTCTACAATCATAGATATCAGGTGGAGAAGCCAATTTGTTCATACAGAATGCATAGGTAGAATTGAAACTCGGTAAAATATAATAGCAACTATTTTAAAAAAAGAATTACTACATTAGGTCAAGTGTTATTTCTAAAAATCATGAAAAGTAGTTTTGGTAATATACAAGATTGATATTTCTGCATTACATTTTGCTCTTCTTTTATTACAGACTATTTTTAAAATTCGCTAGCTCTGTTGATACAATTGTACAAACAGATTTTTAGGTTGGCCTCCTCTCTCACACCATGGAGAGTTAGAAATCAGCCTAATCTACAGTGTGCAGTGCAAATGAAGTGCTCTTCTCAGCTCATGTGTTTTGTGGCGTTTAACCGCCAGACTGAGAGGAAAATAAAGTTTCTTCACAGTTACTGTCTACTTGTGTCAGAAGTAGCATGAAGGTGACCAGTACAGCGCTATTCTCTCTGTTTTCTGCCAACAGCTCCAAGATAGTTGGCTTCCTAAGCTAGGTCAGCAGAGATTAATATCACATTAGTAACATCTCATCCATCATTGTCGTTGTAAAACAAAAAGGCATTAAACATTTCTTATTCGTAGCTGGTCTCTGTAACATGCATTCATGCTTTTTTTTTTTTTTTTCCTTTCCCCTCTCTCCTTCACACATTCATGGATACCTCGATTCAACTGTAAAAGTCTGGGTGCAGGAAGTACCTGCCCGGGAGCACAGCACAACAGGGCCACAAGTCCAGCCAGGGTCACAGTCTATTGTGAAAGGAACAATTGTAAAAATAATAAAAAAAACGCAGCGGGAGTGATCTTTGCTCCCATAAAAATATTTGTATAAAAAGTTTCTCTGGCAGCGGTTCACCAGTAGGCAATAATCAGCTAAGATACTTCTTTGTAATTTTTCTGTTTCATAAATAATACAGGAGTTTACTAACAGGAAGTTTGTGGGAAGCAACAGTAAACAGTCTAGCAATCCATCTGTTATTGCGGAATGCAAGAAAGCTGAATCAGGTTCTCTGCAAGTGGACTATTTTCGTTGTTTGTGCTAGTGAAGATGTGTGGCTAATGGGCATTTAGAGTCATTATTAACCTGAACTTTTGCAGACCTCCTTTCTCCCTCGCCTGGCAGAGCGGGATGGCTGGGTGCGATTTCAGCAAGAAGCTCCAGTGCTTCGGTGGCAGCAGGGCAGCTTGCAATAAACCTGAGCAAAAAAGACAGGGCAGTTGCATCAGATGTGAAATATTCAGGTGACGGTTACAAAGAGACTTTTGCTTTCTCGAAATCCATCTCAGAAATAATTACTTCTAAATTAAAACACACACAAACTCCTGTTAGCACCTTCCTCAGCGCCAAGATATTTATCAGGAAGAAATCGAAGGGTTGGAGGGACCTGGAGTGGGAGGAAAGGAAACAAGGAAAAATAAGGTAACGATGGAGGTTGTACTGACAGGCTTTCAGTGCCAGCACAAGTAGAGAGTCAAGCAAGGGTGAAAAAAAAAAAGCTAGTATCTTTCCCGAAGACAGGCTGTTCTGCTGGCATTCATCCACCCTTGATATGTTGCTTATGAATAGAAGGCTAGAAAGAGAGCGGGGGCAGGCGTGTAAATTAGTCACTACTACTACAAAAGCAAGGTTTCTTTGCCAGCGGCAACGCGGTGCCTCACCTCAAAGATTAATTTGTAGCGCTGAAAGTGTGCGTCCAAGATAAAAAGTTGTGCTGCCAAATAAGTGAGAGTCAGAAGCCTAAGTATAGGATTGTATTCTGTGCTAACTAGGAATAATTTCACTTTAACAAGCTAACAAATTCTGCTTATTCACAATATGTCTGAGTATTACACACAGCACTTGGGTTTGGAAGAGGCAATGAATACACAGAAAACCTCTGTCCAAAACAAAACCTACTAAAAAGATGTAGGAAGCTGTCAAGAAACAAAAATGTCTGATTACTGGGCACAGTATCAGCTAATTGTTGGACATTTGATAAACTGGGGGCAGCAGTGCAAAACCGCCCCTCAGTAAGAACAATTTTCGATAGGATACTCTTATGGTCAGAGTTTTAATCTTCACAAAGTCTTTACGATGGGCAATCTCGCGTGTTTTGGGTACAGTCAAAACCTTGCCCGTCGGCAGCCTGCTGATGATGCTCACACACGTAAGGCCAGGAAGGTGAGGCCGGGGGCGGAGGAGAAGGGGGGGGTTACCAGGAAGGGCCGCCGGGGAAGAGCCGCCGGGGCCC